>NW_026925139.1:227500-255924 GCF_032062105.1 Saccostrea cuccullata
AAAGTCCTGTCTCTTCTCATTCAAAATATATGACCATGACGACTAAGGTTAAATATATTGGGACAGATGAACAGACTGACAAACAAATGAGATTTAATATCCCCTATCTTTAGCGAAAATGAGGGACAATAAATGTCCTTGCTGTTCTTGAGAAGAAAATTTATGATGGAAAAAGTCCCCTGCAAAATATTTACATGTAAATTGGTTGAAATTGGCCCAGTGGTTCTAAAGAAGTTATGAATGTGAAAATTAAGTTTGCAGACAAACAAATGGACGACAGACAAAATGTGATCAGGAAACCAGGAGAAAAATTAAAGCTCAAATGAGCTAAAAACGTATGATTCACAAGTATTTGAAAAGGGTTACAATTTCTGAAAATTTTTTTTTCATGGATTTTTTTTTTAAAGTCTGAAAATGTGTTACATGTATCCATGTTGAAAAAAACTGCACATTTCAGAAAACAGTATGATTGAAAATAGTTAAACAAGGTGCTTTGGGTAGCAAAATAAAGCTAAACTGGTACCGTATAATCCCTATTAACCGCCCCGGGCGCTTAGAAAATTGCAAAAAGGGGGCGGTTGTTTTGGTTTTCTTTATGACATTTAATGTCATATTTTAACTTCAAAAAATCGTTTGAAAATAAAAATAAATACAAGAAATAACTATGATAACGTCTAACTTCACTTAAAGTGAATATAATTCACCCAAATTTTGCTAAATTGTTCATTTTCCACTGAGAAATTGAATGATAGACACATTTCATTTTCACTATCTTCAGTTTTTTGATACGATTCTAGTTGATTTTAATCTCTTACAGGGGGCCCTTATTTCCTGACAATTGAAAAAGACCTAAGAGGGCGCTTATGGGGGTAGAGGCGGTTAAAAGGGATTATACGGTATATCTAATTCATCCGCAGAGCTTAGTCAATTTTAATATGCACAACTTTTTCAACTTTAATAATAATTATTTTTAAAATAGTTTTATCACCACGTCTGATTCAAGGAAGAACTAGAGTTATGACTAGAATCATATCTGTTGAATATAAAATATGTACATGTATGCTGTGTTTTTTTTTTAAGTAATTTGTTTCTTAGTTGTTACAGCAACTGGTATGGCAGCTTTTGGCAAAGGTTGAAGTTTCTCAAATGTAAGTCAAACTCCAAGGTCAAGGTCAAAGGGTAAAAATTGTTGGTATGAAAGGGAAAGTATACACATGTGAAATAAGAGAGAAATCCCTAGTATTTCCTCACCTGTTCAAAAGTTATTGCCAAGTTTAAAGTTTTATCAAAATTGGGTTTTACTCTAGGGTCAAGGTCAAAAATATATATAGCTGTTGAAAGTTTACAATGAATACACATGTTAAACATGAAAGCCCTAGCACCAACTGTTCAAAACTTAGGCCAAGTTTAAGGTATTTTTCTTGTAAAAGTGGGTCAAACTTCAATTAAGGTCAAGAGATCAAGAGGTCAAAATTGGTGGTACCCAAATATAAGGTTTTGTCAAAAGGAATTTACCTATAAAATGTGGAAGCCATGTGTGATAGCCCAATCCACTTAAAACTTATGGGCAAGGTTAAAGTATCTGTGGACAAACAAACAGACAAAAACACAAGAAACAAAATATGTATGAAGTCAGATGGAAAAATTTTCTACTATTTTGTAGTCACAAGATCAATTGTCATGTCAGGTACAGGGAGTGGCTAGGGAGATCGGACACCCCCCCCCCCTTGGAATTTGCAGAGTTATTCAAATAAGACTATTTACTGAAGAAAATAAAAAAAAATGACTTTGGACATCCTCCCCCTTAAAAAACATGGACACCACCATCATTGTTTTTATTTATTTTTTTTATTTCCTTCTCACGAAATCTTGGACTGGAATTTTTTTGACTTCGGTGTGACCCCCCCCCCCTTCCGAAAAAAAATTCTGGATATGCGCCTTTATACTGAATGTTACGTCCACAACGGGAGATAACTGGACAATGTGAAATTTGTCTACTGTGGCATGCGATGATCTTTGACCCTTTTTGAACTTCAACCTAACCATTTGCATTTCGATTTATTTTTACGCAATCTATACTAAATTCTGTACTTACCGACTATCATAGGTCCTGTCAACTTCATGAAATATATAATCCATATAATCCAATTAAAACACAAATGATTTTAACTGACCACACTGCACCGTCAGCATACATTTGCTAATCTCATTCGGCAAACCTTTGCTGATTCCGTTGCCTTCATTAGGTGAAGTACGAATCGGCCGAGGTGTGCCGAGTGGTGATATCTAAAAATATGATAATGGGTGACGCAAACCCAGTGTGAATGTAGAAATTTTCAATAAGGTATTTCTAGTACAAGAACAGTTTTCAAACTATCATAATAAACGATGTTTTAACACAACTTTGCCATCTAGGCCTATTTCCCAAAAAAAAATTTGTGTGTGTGTGGGAGTGGGGATGAGGGTTGGGGGGGGGGGAGGGGGCATTGATAAATTAATTGGGTTGTATTTTCAATGGGTTTTTTGCCTGACCAAATACTAAAAAAACAGTTTGCACATTTTGATAAATTCATTAAAAACGCTTTGTACTGAAATAATTATTTATGTCGTTAAGAAAGTAAATGTAAAAAGATCCAATTATTGTAAAATATTCATCAGCATCTAATTAAGTAATTTACTTCATTAATTAAATTCTGTTATTTCAGAATGGTAATGATTAAGTATACAAAATACATATATTAGGCTCATAGATCACATGGTCACCTGAAAATTTTATGCTCAATTTGACGAATACGTGGACAGTGATAATTATAGAATTATTTTGACTTTTTCCATGGAAAGTCCAGTACGAAGGAGTATGTATTTAGAGGCAAACACCTTAGTACGGGTATTACTGTCTCATGACAGCATTTAGTTTTGTAAGCAATGGTATGTCCAGGCGGCGCAACCTCGAACACGAAGTTTTTTTTCACTTAAGTGTAACTGAGAAAAACTCTATTGATATGAACATTTGGCATTCAAAACTCCCGTTAATCCAGGTATGTGTTGGGAAACTATTGTTCCATAAAATATGAAATTTTTACTTCATTCTGGAAGTTCTATAAAACTTCATCGTCTATTTTACATGCAGTGCCCAAACAATTAAGCCTTGGAAATGACGTCAAAAGGGGGAGGGGTTTCCTTTTCCAACATTCTAAAAAGTTTTGCCCCTGAAAAAAAAACTGGTATAGACCAAAAAAAAGTTTAAACTGGCTACGGAGAAATAAAATGCATCCAGAGTACTTGTTTTTAATGCCAAAAAAGAGATCCAGGGAGAAAAGGGATGTACATTTAATGTCGATTTGTAGTCAAGGTGTGAAAAATCAGTCACTTCAAAAATGACGTTGATCATGTGTTGTATAGATATTAAACTTCAAAAAAGCAAAATGCTAGGGTATACTGGCTCAATCAAGCGAGGATCTCTGCCAGTATCTAAATCCATTTACATATTATGCATTTAAAGCTGTTGTTCATGACATTCTTAAGTTATATAAACAAGACGGGTTGAAGTTCTTACTCAGCTCTAAGGAATCTCATCAAATTAAGTGTATGAGGTAGCGGAACGGAACATTGAAAAACAATGACGTGTCGGACGTCATGAAAATAGAAGTACTTACAAAGAAAACTGCTCAAAAAAACTTAACCTTAACCTGGGACGCCGACGCTGAAGGTATCACATAAGTTCCCCCAACTTCGTTGAGGTGAGCTAAAAATTGAGCAAATCTTGTATATTTTTTTTCTCCGTCTGAAATTTAATACAAAATCCAAATACTGTAGAAGCTAAAATTTTCGTGGGAATAAAATTTCGTTGATTTGTTATCAAAAATAGTTTCGTGGGTATTTTATTTCTTTGTTTTGAAAGTAACCCTATTCAATATATAGTCATTTAAAATTCCGTGTAGGATTTAATTTCGTTGAAAATTGTTAACAACGAAATAAACGATATTCAGTCCTCCACAAATATTTGTGCTTCTACAGGAGTTTGTGACGTTATAAAACAGAAATTGCCAATAACCTACTTTGAATCTATAATCCTTTTATATTTAGATTTCTCATATAAAATATTTAATTTATCATGTTTTAAGAAATTTCCAAGAGCTCCTGTACAGTTTGAGCTACGTTATCTACTCAACATCCATACACCATTTCTTCTCGTGGTTAAACTCTGTAAAACAATTAAAGCATATTTTTTGTTTTAAAATTAAAAACTGCAGGTACTTGTGAAATAAAGTGTGACATTGGTCACTCTCAATCACATTCTTTACAGTCCGGATAAAGTTTTCGTCGAAAATCTTCTTTCCCTTGTCTCGCATAGCCTTTTTACAGAGGTCTAACGGTCTTAAATTCCAATTTGCTATTTGTAAACAAATTCCACGAATACCCTAGTTTATTTCATGTTTTATTATGCATATTTTGGATCTATGCTGGCAATATCTCGAGCATTACACATAATTTAACAAAAGTGTGGTGCTCCGTCAATTCAGGAGAGGTAATTTTCATAGTCGTTTTCACGGGAATCGCATCAGAGAAAAATCACTATATTTCTGTTAGTACTTCAAATATCACGCCAGAAATCTAAATACATAATACTAGAAAAATATAAAGATATATTTGAGAAAATTGTCAAAAAATATCGCGAATAATAGAAAATTAATGAGTTACATTTTGGATGCCGCATGCTTTTATTTCATTTTTTTCTTTTCTTTTTGTTGTGCTTCGTACCTCTCAATCAGCGATATTAATGCAGCGATAATTTTAAGAAAAAGTTTTCAAAATACAGAAATTTTGCCCAAAATTTATTGGAATCTTCAAGATACATATTTTTGTGAAAATTCATAACTATATGACGTCTATAAGAGTAAATGATAGCAGAGTCCGCGTAATTTTTTAACGGCCCTCGTAAGTTTAGATCTCAAAAGTTCGAAGAATTCAAATATGTTTTCCCTTTAGCTACAACATTTAGAAAAGGTCTTAAGATAATCTAGAGTCGCGGAGTTAAGAACTGTTCCCTTCTCTGTGGGTTGAAACGGCAAGTCTTTCTGTCGAACAGTAGAATTGGATGTCCCACACAGAACAATGAGCTTCATTAATTAAAATTAACTGAGAGAATTTGCATAATAACATGACTCTTAATGGCTTTGTTGTTCACAAGATTAAGAAGTAGAAATTTCATATATAAATTTCTATGCTACCTCTCCTTTTATTGTCTGACCCTTCCCAAGGGACCTTAATTGATTTATACAAACAGACTGGGGATTTTTTCACATAATATAATAAACCACGGCTTAAGTTTTTTGAGGAAAAAAACCTTTTCCCATGTACACTTTGATCTCTTAATAATGCTTAACCCCACCCATTGTTGTCATGATATAAATCCATATATCCAAAGGATGCTTTGTTTTAAAGAGCTACATGCGGTATATTGCATATTTCTGTCCCCGAAAAGTCATATCTTGGGAAAATGTTGAAAAAATGAAAGATCATATTATTTTTAGAATGCCCGTGACGTCGAAGATTGCTCCGGGACTTAAAAATATGTCCTGATAAATCCACCAAAATTGATATCAATTTACAACATTTTGATATGAAATTTTGAAGACCATGTAAGTAATTTTTTTTTAAATAATGTGAGACATTTTGTCCGATTATGTCGTCAAATATTTTTTTCTGTGCAACAAGTCCGCGTAATTTTTGAACGGCCCTCGTATTTATAGTTATTCTATTTTTGCAAAAGTAAAGAACAAGATAGGCTTAGTCCACTTCTTTGCAACTGGTGTTGTAACGGACACATTGTAAAAAGCTGTTGCAAAACTTTCGGTAGCGACAAAAGTAACCATTTCTTTCTTCCATAGCAGAATAGAAAGTTACCAATTGAAAGAAACTTAAATATGTATACTGTAATAATATGTAAAAAAAAAAATGTAATAAATAATATTAATTATAAAATAAAAGATAACCAGCTCGAACTCTTGTCGCTCATACAAAGAGGAACCCATGATAAAAAAGCAATCAGTTGTAATTTCAGGGTATATTTCAGTAATGATATTGGGAATGGAAAAACTAAAATGCATATTTCACGAGTCGTGTTCAGCTTTTATAAAGGGTTTTCTGTATAGACATTAGCTTTTGGGAAATATAGTCATGTATCATATAAAAAAAACAAATTCTGCAAATTCATCAGCTGTACATTTTCGAGATCCTTATATGATTTTATTCATAAAAAAAAAATAAATTGCATGTCAATTATAGGCGAACAAGTTTGAAAGAGTTTTTATCCGTGTTTGTAAATCTATATGGTTTACTTTTACTTTCTTCCTGAGAGCAATTTTAATTTTTTTTTTCGGAGGGATTTTTGTTCATGTTAACTGTAATTTCAAAGTTATTGACATTGCCATAGATTCACAAAGACAACATCGCTAACTGATGGTATCATTTTTTTTTAGAGCAAGGCTATTTACCTCCAATTTCCCTTGATATTAAAAATAAAATAAAATACTGCAAATCAGGAGGTGCATTTTAATTACGTCGAAAGATTAATTTTTTCTTTTACCATTAAAAGATGTAACCGTACCCGACTATCGATTTATATTTACAAATGTACGCAAATAAAATATTTAAAACAGATAATTGATCCGAATTTTCTCCATTCTCTTAAATTTTCAAGGATTATTACATGTAGTATTTCCTGCCTTGAGATTTCTACCTAAATTATTGTCGACTATCTCTCTTTTAATGAAGTGATTCAAGTTCTATATCCTTCAGTGGTCGTCTTTAGAAATGTGGGAGAAGTTTTGGGGAAAGAGATGAGATTTGATGTGTGTCTGAGAATAGAGTAGCATTTTTAATGAGTGAAATATATTTTTATGGAATGGACGGATTGAAAAAATGTAGTGCTTTTTGGAAGAATAAATTACATCATCACAAGAAAGATTCTTTTTATTTACTTTATCTCCCTTAGTAATTCTTAGTAAATTGTTGATTGTTTGGAGAATCATATTTACTGGACTTTCATAAAAGTTTAATTCATATTTTTCTATATCAGTTGCATGAAAAAAAATTCTTTAAAACTTTTTAAAATCTTAACTCCTTTTATTGCTCTATGGTTTTTTGAGCGGCAGAAACTGAGATATTTCATATGCCGCCGTTCTGCTTAAAATATATCTCGCTATTTTTAAACTCAGTTTACCATATCTTCTTCTAGTTGTATAACTACATTATTATTCTGAATTTCAATGTCTCTTAAATTAATGAAACATATAAGCAAATATACATTCAATATTTCACTTAGTTAAAAGCCAGACAACCCCCCCCCCCCCACCCCCCCCCCACCCCCCAATCAACCATTTGAAGGATTTGAAGGTTTTCTGAATTGAAATTAAAATGTTGTACAGAAATTTGAGATGCTGCTTCTGGCTTCATTCAGTGTTTACTTTTATTCCAAGAATAAAAAGCCAATATCTAATAATTTTCCCTGCTAGAGTTGTTCCTTTGTGCAAAATTTTTAATGCCAAGGATATACCTTCAAATTAATTTTCGAAAAAAAATATTGTACAAAAAGATTATTCTTAATCAAAAGTTGGCAGTGGTTGTCAGCCATAGTAGCAATAAGAATTACAGTTAATTCATTTTGCAAAACACATTTCCATTCACTAGCGACAAACATATTATATGAATATCCGACAAACATATATATAAATATTCATGGTATATAAGATAGAAAGACCTAAGAATTGTAATTTTCAAAATCTATTATCTTTGCTACATCTTAATAAACAGATGTGAAAGTTCACCGACTGATAAATCAGAAGGCAATTTTCCTCTCTGGACAGCAACACGCTTCCACATATAATGGCTCACGTACTTCTTTAAAGCTTCTAAGATTTTTACAAAGCTACTACGAAGACTATTTTTCTCACGACATCTAAGTTAAATTCATAAACACCAACAGATACCTTTTTTATATACTTTTCTTGCAGCGAAAAGAGACTGAGGTCGTCTTCCTGTAGTGCTAACTCCTTAGAGTTTTTATTTGGAAATAAGATTTTAGCAAAATCCATAAGCTAATTTTCATCGTGTTCCCTAACGTCTAGTTTTCCATCATTAAAAGCCATGAGAGCAAGCATTAAAAACGATTTTCGTTCTTTGATATTTTTAGAGTTTTGTAAACGGTTTATCTCGCTTTTGATCTTTACTATTGGAACTTCAATAAATCTACAAGCATCATTTAAATCCATTTGATTCTGTATTCTACTGATCCAACCAACGCAAGAAGGATATCCCACATACTCATATCTCTTAAACTCTATGATAGCGTTTTTGACTTTATTTCTCAATATAAGTATACCCTCTGTTGGATCTCCTTCTTCTTTTATACCACCACGTCTTAGATAATGATTGAAAATCTCTGTTCTTTCTTCTGTACTTAAGTCATCTAGATCGACATAATGTTTAAAACACGCTTTATTTTGAAAATGTTCGGACTGTATCTTCCAAGCAAGGGTTGGCATTGTAACAATAACGTAGAGGTGTTTTGACAAACAAGCATCATGAAAGAGGTCTTCTGCTATTTTTATTGTTTTTTGAATTTCATCCTTTGACTGCAGTTCGTAAAAGGCATCGTCTAAAACAAATAATGCTTTGTTTGTTAACCTAGGTATTCTATTTTCCAATACATCATTTATCCAGTGTACTTGACATTTGGAATTAGATATCTGGTTAATATTGTCAGCTAATTTCTTAGCTAAATATGTTTTGCCGGATCCCTGAACTCCTCTCAGAACAACAAACCTCTTTGTAGCAAGACAACTTCCTGCGCGGATATATGTATCATTTGAAGTGTCCATTAGAAGGGAAAGATTAATATCTTCCCCTTCATCGTGGTCTGTTGTAGGTATTCTTCGTTGGAAATGACCTATGTTAAAATAAAACAAATATTGAAATTTTTGCCACACATTTGGTACATCTTGGTTCTTGTCCTTTCGGATATGCATTTGTAAATAAATAAACAGGGTTCTAGTTTAAAGAAATGTACACGCTAGGACACGAACTCTTGGTGTTGTTCACCTTTCTTTTCATAAATGAAAAAATTGCCTGTGCTCTAGGATAAGTAATTAGCAATCATTTACATTCTAACACATAGAGTCGGCCGCGTGGCGCAATAGTTAGAGTGTCTGCTCTAGATTGGCGAAGTAAGGAGTTGATCCTTACGTCGCGGGTCCGAATCCCACTGTGTTACATGGAGACCGGTCCTTTGGATTAGACAGTATAAACTGAGGTCACGTGTCGCAGTAGGTGCTGGCAAGAAAAAGATCCCTCCCTGTTCAATGGCCCTGAGCGTCGAATATAGGACAAAATTTGCAGGTCTCCATCGGCAAGTGGTGGCGTTCCCCGTATGAGAGAAAAATTCTAGAGAGGGACGTTTAAACAATTAAACAATTGTCAGCTAATTTCTTAGCTAAATACATTTTGTCGAATCCCTGAACTCCTCTCAGAACAACAAACCTCTTTGTAGCAAGACAACTTCCTGCGAGGATATATGTATCATTTGAAGTGTCCATTACAAGGGAAAGATTAATATCTTCTCCTTCATTTTCCGATGTTGATCTTTTTCGAAAAAGGTTACCTATGATTGAAAAAAATGTATATTTTAAAAATTTTAAAAGGATATCAAAGATGAAAATTTGGCGTTACTCTAGCATATCTGGTAAACTTGCTTCAAATCAAATTGTTAAATGCTCTTGTGAGTAGAAAACAGTACATGTATTCGATATTGTGTATTAAAGGGTCCTGGACACAGTTTCAATTGATTTTTTAAATCCAGTTTTAATGTTAACAATTCCTACCATCATCTATTCGTAGATAAGGCATCATCTATTGATTAGCAAAAATTTGAACATAATTTGTTGATAATCAAACAAGATACAGAACTTAAAGTTCCTCATAATGTAAACAAGACTCGTGCCTTTTTTGTTTACATATAGAAAATATCATATTTATAACAAAATGAAGTTCAGCAAATCAATTATAGTAACTGTCGAATTGTATTTGAAATTAACTTTTATTTAAAATTATCTACAGTGGCGCCTCATTTATCCGGACGCTTTGGTTCCCAGGCAAATTGTCCGGATAAGTGAAGCGTCCGGATATCTGAATTCTATTGATTTCTCTTCCAGGTATACTGTATTTGTATTGTAACTCTTATATATAAAGAAAGATAAATGCTATCATATAGAAATAATAATTTATTTTTTTAAACACTATATCTTTAGTATACATCAGCACTACTTTTACACTTTTTTTCAAATATAATAAATATTTTTATAGCTAAAAACTAAATGCCGACTCGCGCTCTCTTTGCCGGTGGTGTAGACAGGTTGTAGCTGGAGAGCAGAATGACAAACATTGGATATAACGCTGCTTTTATGGGCAGATTTTAAATTACCCAGCTTAGTTTTTACTTTCTCCTTCCTATAAATTGATGAACATAGCCAAGCGAATTCTCTCATTTGCAGCTTTGATTACACCCAAGCGAGCTGTCAGTATCGAGTCTAATTTTAATTTGAACACTCATCCACGCTAAATCTGACATAAAAATTCACGCAGTAATCATCCCAAGCGAAATAATTGATTGTCTAAAATTATTCAAATTTGATTGAATGTTTTAGTTTTTTTTTTTCCATGATAACTGCCACCAATCTACAGATGAAAATTACAATACCGATTTGTGTGTGCACATGTGTAGACTACGAGATTATGAAACTATGTCGTCCCGTCTATAAATCGAAAAATATTTAGAACCAGCTCTGTATTAAAATTATAAATATTTCGCAGATAACAAATAACTGAATAGAAAATTATTTTCTGTTACCAAATTAACACAGTTAATTGTTTATTTTCATTTGTGTATCGATCTCTCATATATATTATGACCATATCCACTTAGCATGCTTAATCATCGTAAGTCATTCATAACAGGTCACAGGTGATCGTCTTGTAAAAACAATCAATCCGGCCAGTGTTTTGATAACAATTATCACTCAGTTCAGGCGTGAATGTTGACAAGAATGGAAGTACAAATTAAAATTTACCGTCCGGATAAATGAACCAATTTATAACGTAAAAATACATTTTGTAGTAAAAAAGAGCCGTCCGGATACGGAACGCGGAATTCCGGATAAATGAGTCAAAATTACGTTGAAAAAATCCGTTCCCGAGAAAAATCGTCCGGAAGGTGAAGCGTCCGAATATCTGGCGTCCGGATATCTGAAGGTCCACTGTACTTTGAACGAACATATATTAGTATGTTAACCTGTGTAAACAAAAACATGACAAAGGTTTGGAGCTCTAAATCTCTCTTGTATCTGGACAACTGGCGTTCAAATTTTTAATGATCATTAGAAAGACCCTAGTAATATATTTGTAAAATGGAAAATTAAATTTTAAAATTTTAGCTGAAACTGTGTCCATGCCCCTTTAAAGGTGCATGTACACAGATTTGAGGTTAAAATTTTCTGTATAATATTACGACATGTACATGTATATTTTTACAGCTTTTCAAACAAAAATAAATTAAAAATCTTATTTCATTCAAAAGTTATTAAAACTTGAAATTTTTTGGCGGGTTTGATTGACACATCCTTGCACATTCACAAATTTTAATTTTATTCCTAATACTTAAGAATAGTGGCGATCTTGTGTATAAATGCCAAAAGCAAAACATACACACAGTATACTGTTTTAATAACTTTTAAATAAAATAAGATTTTTCATTTATTTTTGTGTGAAATGCTATTAAATTATGTTAGTCGTAATATTATACAGAAAATATTAAATTCAAATCTGTGTCCATGCACCTTTAATGGCATAGTATTTATTAGGAAGAATGATAACCTGTGTGAGTACTATTGTTACCTAAAAAAAATTAGGTATTATCCCATGTTTACCCCTTTGTCCCGTGGATATAGCTCATGTGATATCGTTTTCAAATCCCACACTTTAGTGCAGTTATGACGTTACAATGGTTTTCTGCGTCAGCGTGATGAAGTAAAATACAGCGGAGTCCCATATAAAAACAGTGTAAAACATCGGTTGTGAAGTATTAAACATGGGATATTGATTGATTGATTGTATATTGTTTAACGTCCCTCTCGAAAATTGTTCACTCATATGGAGACGCCACCACTTGCTGGTGGAGAGCTGCAAATTTTGTCCTACCCTCGGCACTCAAGGTCATTGAGCAGGGAGGGGTCCTTTTCGTGCCAGCACCTACTGCGACACGGGACCTCGGTTTATGCGGTCTCATCCAAAGGACCGGTCTCCACGTCCCACAGTGGGATTCGAACCCGCGACGTAAGGATCAACTCCTTACTTCGCGACTCTAGAGCAGACACTGTAACGCTTTATCCAACTCGTATTGTGTGTTTTTATCCCCTCGCCAAGGCTCGGGGATAAAAATCACACAACTTGTTGGAAAAAAAATCATATTATTCAACTACAAACCATGGGAGATCCTATATTTATCAACAACTGTATATTAGTTAACCTAGACTTTTATTACATCTTTGTAAAATATGTATTGCGTCTTTTTAATTTTGATTTTTTTTAACTGGAAGACATAATATTCCCTTTTTTGTATCGAAACTTGAAGACACAATAGACACTTACGCCACCTTCTAATATACAGAAACAGGATTATTGCAGAGAGAAAAAGGATTATTGCGACTGCAATTATTACAAAGTACTGCATTTGCATTGTTTTGGTGAAGCCAGTATCAATGCTAACTGTGTTGTTTTTTCTTTCTTTTTTTTCGCTGTCAAGAGAAAAAAATTGAATTTAAAAATATCGATAAGAAATCTCATCTACATTTTACTTTTAAAAACTTAACTTATTTCTTAATGTTTTTTTTTTTATTTGCTGTTATAAATCTAATTTGGTCATGATCCACGGACTTGATATCGAGGTGATATGAAAAGGCAACATTTACTTAAATGTAAAATTAATATTTTTCAGATATATACCAAAAGCGTTCTTTTGTGACCACTTATTTTGTTACTTTAGACAGAGATCTTACTTCTAAGGTTTCAGACAATAGCATGCATAATTCCTTATTTTGAAATTTTCTTGTGTGCACAGACAGATAACATAGGGGAGGATAACCCCAGAAGCTATAATTATGCTTAAGAAAAAAAGTAAACTTACGTTTTCTCCATGTTGAAGTGACAACCATTTTCTAACAAAACAATAAGAAAAATAAATGCTAAGCAGTTTCAGCGTTTGCAAATACTTAGCCTTTTTGAACTCAATTTTTTGTTTTTAAATCTTATGTACTTGTTTACTCGATCTACTTCAGAACGAATTGTCATAATCTCAGATTATTTGCATCACAACAGTTTTTTTTTTGTACCAATACTTTAAAGACACTATCTTATTTTCTAATTTGCAGCACGGTTTGAGCCGAACTGGAAAGCAAAGCGAATTTTGAAATGAATTTTCACACAAAGAGTCATTTAAAAAATTGAACGGTTAATTGAATATTCATGCAAGCCACCTTAAAGAACATTGCTCCCCTTGACAACTTAAATTCCAAGTCTTGAAAAAATAAGTTTTTTTAGCTTAATGGGGCCGACTGTGATTTTATTGTATGAAAACTACAATACTATTCATTTTTATACCATACATAACTTACATTAACTTAAGTGTACATGCAAAGTTTGGAGAAAATCTTCCTCCCAGGTATTTTTAAGGCACAGTCTCAAAATACAGGTACATTTCCTATAGGATCATATGGGAAAGTGCCAATTAAAACCAAATTATACAAATACTACAATAAACATTTTGCTCAAACTATAATATATGATGAGTAATACTAAATTGTACATTATATGTGAAAACCACGAAATTCTACCGCCCTGTTCCAGAGGGGAATCTCAAAATGCCAAATAATATTTCCTTATTTTTATAGAGTACCACAAAATATGACGCATACAAAGGATTTACACAAAAAATTATAAATATGACGGAGAGATTATCAAATTCATATGTTTTAAATTTCAAGAGCATATATTTATTACTTTCTATTTTATAACATTTTTATTACCTCATCTGTAAGAGCGTCATGTTATATAAAGTCAAAAACACACTATTGCGACGCTTATCTACTGTCAGTTTAAAAAACGTTTAAAAATCACTTATTTAAAATTATGATAAAATTTTTCGACCCATAATTTCTTAATTTTGTTAAGTTTTATTAATCAAGTGAAAAAGGTTGCTTTTAGATAGTAAATACGCTTCATTTTTTCTATGTTGCGCGAAACATTGCGCAAAAGAAACCACAGTCTGCCCCTTTAAATAGAGTTTGATGACCTAAATGTTTGCACAGCTTCATACAAAAGAAAGAGAAGCATTATTTATAAAAAAAAAAAATACTAACGACCATTTTGAAAATATTACATACCTCTATAAACTAAATTTGATTTGTAATTCTCTAATGGGCAGTTTGTTGTATTGCAGTAAATAGAATTAAGCATTTTGGCTCCAGTATCGTAAACAGGACATCGCCCTATCAATATAGTAAGGTATATTAAAATGAAATATGTATCCTTTAAACGTGTTTAATCAATTTTAGTGATATAATAGAGAGAGAGAGAGAGCAATGTTCATAATCTTTTTTTTTTTGTTATTTCGAATCGAACAAATATACATAAATAACTGTAAATCATTAACCTTTTTCAATCCATATTGGTTGAGTGCATATCCATCCAATCCGATTGAATTCGTCTTGTAAACAGTGGAAGTTTTCCGAGGGACTACAAGTCGATATTGATACTCTCTCCCAGTCCTCATGTGGACACTGACGTAAACTTGTGTTCATCTTTTGAAACGTTTACACTTTTTTATTAGATTAATTTATCCTTGTAGTCCTTTTAAACAGGTATTTCATTGACCTAACGACAATCAGTCTACTTCCGCAGGCATTGTGTGCACATTTAAATCTACAATTCTTATCGATAACGTGCTGTGGAGATCTTTCCAATTATCTATGCAAAGTTTGAAAACTTTTCTACAATGTACCTTGCAATAACCATTGACCTAGATTTTGCACGTGTTACATACTTTTATAGATGTATGTCTCTAAAAATGATTTGTCTTTCATATTATATGTCTCAGAAAGACAAAATCTGCATAAATCATATGTCACAAGTGCATCGACCTGGAATTCAAGTCAAATTACATGATGTGTTCCCTTTTCTCCCACACTGCTCCCCATAAATCTGCAACCCTGACACCTTATATAGATACCTTTGGTATTTTCAGAATAAATATAAGAAACGAATGTTATATAGAGAGAGAAAACAGTATTCGAGGTAAATGTTTATCGAAACAAAACGAATTGAAAGTATTGAGCAAATACGGGACTCAAAAACATTACAGCTGGATAAGTTGCTATGGAGGAGTAAACATTCCATGTTGAACGGTCACATACATTGTGTGCTCTTTGTCACATTCGGGGAATCAGACAAATCCATTTTGAATTCAAATAGTTAATATGATCAGTAACTGTAAATCACGTTTTATTCTCGAACTATCGTCGTGTAATAAAGCAAGATAGTGTGCCAGCATATTTAATTCTCGTGTATATTAGTATTTCTGAAGATTATATAGAGCAATAACCACAATTCGTGAAAATATTTGTATCGCTAAAAAGAGTTTATGATCTTTGCGAAAATAAAATATGCAAAAAATTAGTTATCTACAGTAGCTCTTTAGTTCGTACGAAAAACATCAGACAGCATTCAACTTAGTCACAGATTGTTTTGCTGACAAGGTTATTGTAACGACAAAAGCACTTACGAAATGCCAATTTTAAACGAGAGTTAACTTGAACCATTAATGTGTTTATCAGTAGCTTACTTGTTTAAAAAAAATGTTCGTTTTAAGTATTTCGAATCAAGTGGGAGAAAATCCATATTGAATTGCTACAGACTATTAGAAGAAGATTGCGAAATTTATAACATTTATCTGATGTTTTGTTAGAAGGCCACAATTAACTTTTTTTCTTAGAAAAATTCATATATATGACAATGAAATGTCAGACTATAAGGGCCTGTCATAAATTGATATTATGTTGTAGATTTATCTAAATGTCGAAGAAGGCCACAACATGTTTTACTTTTCTCATGTTAAATTTTTGGTATAATTCTGCTTAATATTATGCTGACAGATTTTTTTCTCAATATTTGTTTTACACACTGAATTGCTAACAGATTTCATGCGAAGAAAATGACAAATATAGTACAGTGGGTGTGTCCGGTCGGTAAGAGAAGCTTACTCCTCCATGTCACTTGATTCCACCTTTGATGTGAAAAAAACATTTGTCTTTGTACCTTCATACGTCAAATCTGGCGAGGGACCAGAAGATAATTGATTAGATGCAAAGTGAAGCCCTACTTAAGAGTCAATTTTTTAAGTGATCTGCCTTTAAGAATTGAATGACGATATGATCGTTTCATTAAAGTTTCAGTTAGTGATAATTTATATGTTTGTATTTCTGATTATCACACATCTTTAACTGTGTCGCAAAATTTTTACTGTGTTGCAAGCATAAAATGTGAGTCGTTGCTGTGTCGGAGAAAATTTTCCTGAGTTGGGGCTAACAAAGTAAAACAGTCCATGAAGAACCCTGACTATACCTGTATATTTCGTGTCTCTCAAAACTCTCACAGGCTTACCTTCGGCATATCCAGCTGAAATAGGAAAGTTATTTCTTTATAGCAAGATGGAAAGACCATATTTGAAAACTCACCTGCGTTAGAGTTTGTTACGTTGTTTGTCGGTAAAGAAGTAACGAAACTTACCTTGGCCACAGTTTCATCTTAGGCAGTTTCCTCATTTACATACATGTAATTCTTATGATTAATTTTAGATCATGTGAGCCAAAGGCTCGAGTCAACTTTTCTGAACTGAAGACTTTTCTGCATTTGTTTAGCTGTATGTCAATTTAGTTTTCTTTCGAGTCTTGTATGTTGTATTTAAAGTTCCCCCATTTCCAATATTCTCCCTAGATCTAGGCCTTTCAACTAATTTTTTCAAGTTGAACATATGGTAAAAAAACATTTCATAGATAGATTTATATGTACATGTACATGAAATTATCAAATAAGATAATAACTCATGCATACCTTTTAAAATATCATTAAAAGTTTAACTATTTGTTGTTGACTACTTCGATGTTTGTTTTAAGGACAGGTAACTCAGGAGTGAAAAATGACCAATAAAGTGCCGATTTATGAATTATCGTTTATAGGAATGACATATAGGCTGATCAGCATTGGTATTGTTATATACACAAAAGGGTTTCGCTCATTATTTTGTACACAAAAGTGTTGACCAAAAGAAAGAGAATGTCTTCACTCTATCTGAATTAACAGGGTCAAATGAATGGGGAACAAACTATAGTCAATATTTTAAGACTCTTTGACGATTGTTATAAATAAGAGAATTTTGGGTTTTTGTGTGTGTGAGGGTGTGTGGGTGCGTGAGTGTGTGTGTGTGTGTGTGTGTGCACTTTTGCGCTTCCTATATCAATATATATATTTTTTTCAGGTAATTGCAACAATTGATTATCTTATTTTTGTTACTAAGCGCAATGAAGAACGACCGAGTATAAAATTTAATCAGATTAGAACTAAGGAGGGTAGATTTCACTTTTTATTTTAATTAAAAATTTACTTCTACGCAACTATAAAGTAAATAAATTTAACATTAGTGCTAAATTTTAAAACCACGGAATTCTACTGACAGCAAAGAAACACTTGGGAAATGCTAAAAACCGACGCGTATAAACAGTTAGATACCTTGGACCTGCTTATGTTTCATTAATGAGTTATCGTTCATAACAGCGAACCCTAGCGGCAGCTAAAAGGCCTACTAGATCTAATTAAATCAAACTGTCCACAAAGTATTTAAGGAAAAGAACAGTTTAAATTTTTATACATGTATATTGATTCCTATTCTTGATTGAACTGTTACATTAAATAGCAATTATTAAACTTTTCAGCACTACTTACATGCATGTAGTGTAGATTAACTGTCTCTAAGGTTCAGCGGGACATTGAAGTATTTACAGATAGCAAATGTCATGAACCTGGTGGATAGTTTTACATAGAAATACATTAGAAGAAATTTTCTCAAGAACAGTTGATCCATTGTTAGACAAAGGACTTTATGCGGTAATGGCCAATATTTCCCCCAAAATAAAACTTTGACGGAGAAAGATATAATTATATTTATATTATATATAGGTGTATCTGCAGACTTCAAAGAACTGAATATTTTCATGAGCCATGGCGTCATATGATTAATAGGACGTTAGAAAAATAACGTATGTTGAAAATTTCTATGATCTCTACAGAAAATGGTGTATATTACGTCAATATTTTGAGCAAAAGTCACCGAGCGCAGGTCTGCCCAAGCTCAATATTATGATATAATGTGTAGAATGAAAATATCAATGAAATATGTAAATATTGTTCCTGAGCAGACCTGCGCTCTATAAGTTTTATAGTAAAACATATTAAGGTAATCAGAGATTACAGAGCTCAACTCAACGACTGTTGTCTTTAAGTAAGGCAAAGCCACACAATTAACCATCCAATACATCCAAAAATGATAATTTCGAATTCATGCAATTTTGATCTGATTCTTTGGAAAAGATCCATATAAAAACTTCAAGCTAGTTCTTCGTCATGAAAAAGTAATCAAAATCCAGCATCAGAAGCTAGTTTGAGAGTTTTCAGATGTTTGAGAGTTTTCAATGTGGGTCAGATTCAGCATCCAAAGCCAGCCTGGTAGTATGCATCCTAAGATGTATCATCCATGCAAGTTAAGTCGTTATAGGGCTCATAGTAACTTGGAAATTAAACCTGCTATAAAAACTTTAACCTGTTCATTCATCCAGAAAATGTAGGTCAGATTCAGCATCCGAGGCAAGTCTGGTAGTATGCACCCTATGGTGTATCATCCATGCAAGTGTAGTTTTTATAGGGCTCATAGTATCTTTTAAATGAAACCTGCACCAAAAACTTTAATCTGTTCATTCATCCAGAAAGTGTAGGTCAGATTCAGCATCCGAAGCAAATCTGGTAATATTCATCCTTAGACGGATCACCCATGCAAGTTTGTCATTTTTGTAAAAGTACTTTTGTAAAAGTTTATTTCATATTTTTCAATTTCAATTGCATGAAAAAATTCTTTTAATTTTTTTAAAATCTTAACTTCTTTTATTGCTATATGGTATTTTTGAGCAGCAGAAAATGAGATATTTCATATGCCGCCTTTTTGCTTAAAATATACCACGCTTTTTTTAAACTCAGTTAACCATATCTACTTCTAGTTGTACAACTACATTATCAGTCTGAATTTCAATGTCTTAAAATATCTAAAACATTCATAAAAATCCCTCCATGCTGCCACTGAAATTGTTCCAAGAATTAAAAAAAAAACCAATATCCAATCATTTTTTCCTGCTCGAGTTGTTCCTTTGTGAAAAATTTTAATGCAACGCAAATATCTTCAAACTAATTTTGGTAAAAAATATTGTACAAAAATATTATTCTTAATCAAAAGTTGGCGGTTTTTGCCAGCCATAGTAGCAATTAGAATTAAATTTATTTTGCAAAACACACTTCCATTCGCTAGCAACTAACATATATATAAATATCCGACAAACATAAATATAAATATCCACTGTATATAAAATAGAAAGACCTAAAATTGTTCTTTTGAAAATTAATTATCTTTGCTACATTTTAATAAACAGATGTGAAAGTTCTCCAACTGATATATCAGAAGGCAATTTTCCTCTTTGGACAGCAACACACTTCCACATATAATGGCTCACATACTTCTTTAAAGCTTCTAAGTTTTTTTTTCCAAGGCTATTACGAGAACTACTTTTCTTACAACATCCAAGTAAAATTCATAAACACCAACAGATATCTTTTTTATATACTTTTCTTGTAGCGAAAAGAGGCTGTGGTCGTTTTCCTGTAGTGCTAACTCGTAAGAGTTATCATTTGGAAATAAGATTTTAGCTAAATCCATAAGTTGATTTTCATCGTGTTCCTTGACGTCTAGTTTTCCATCATTAAAAGCCATGAAAGCTAGCAGTAAGAACATTGTTCTTTCTCTGGTATTTTTAACGTTATATAAACGATTAACCTCGCTTGTAATCCTCGTTATTGGCACTTCAATAAATCTTCCAGCATCGTTCAAGTCCATTTGGTCCTCTATTCTACTGATCCAAGCTACGCAAGAGGGATATCCCATATAGTCATATCTTTTAAAATTTATGATAGCGTTTTTTACTGCATCTCTCATTATGAGTTTACTCTTTGTTGGATCTCTTTCCTCGTTTTTAGCACCGTGTCTTAAATAATGATTGAAAATCTCTGTTCTTTCTTCTGTATTTAACGTATCTAGATCGACATAATTGGTAAAACACGTTTCATTCCGAAAATGATACGAATGTATCTTCCATGTAAATGTTGGAATTGTGACAATTACATAGAGGTGTTTTGATAAACAAGCATTACAAAAGAGCTCTTCAACTTTCTTTATTGTTTTTTGAATTTCATCCTTTGACTGCAGTTCGTAAAAGATGCCGTCTAAAACAACTAACGCTTTTTTTGTCACTGAAGGCATTCTATTTTCGATTGCATCATTTATCCAGTGTACTTGACAATCAGTTTTAGAAATCTGGTTGATATTATCAGCTAATTCTTTCGCTAAATATGTTTTGCCAGATCCTTAAACTCCTCTCAGAACAACAAATCTCTTTTTAGCCAGACAGCTTCTTGCGCGGGTAAATGTATCATTTGAAGTATCCATTAGAAGGAAAAGGTTACTATCTTCCCCTCCACATTCTGATGTTGGTTTTCTTCGAGAAGAGTTACCTGGGATTGAAAAAAATGTATGTTTTAAACGTTTCAAATGAATATCAGAGTTTAAAAATTGGTGTGACTCTGGCATACGCAGCACAGTTAAGGTGCGCAATGGAAATATCGACTAAATTTTGTATTTAAAAATGTATTTGTAATCGGAATGGCGATTATTTTTAGTACATTATTTATATCAGATAATTGTAATTATGATTAATAACTACATATCGAGGACGAATATATTCTATATTTAGACTAGTCACGTGATGCTGCAGTCAGGCGATTTTAGCACATTGACTTGCATTATTGATGTTACATATGAATATCACTAGTGCAAGGGCATAACCAAGTTTAATTTCCAAGTTTATTATATAATTATTTTCAACACACATTGTAGTTTCTAAAAAGTGCTGCGATCCTGTCTAATTTCTGCAATTTCATTGTTACAATTATATTTGTATGACCGAATGCTATATTTTTTTATGGTCAGCGGCATGAAATATTGATATAATTAAATTATTTTAAAGATTTCATCAGGATCGCAGCACTTTTCAGATACCTTAATAGTTCTAGAGTTGAAATGTAAAAGCTTATTATTATCCATAGAGGGTATGCCCTTGCACTAGATCGATTTATTAAGACCCCCACATTACCCTCCGGTGTACTTGCATACAAATATACGGCAGTGTCAATTAAATACGTAATGTACAGAAAATATATTAATAAAATAGTGAAAACGACATTAAATTCAAGTTATTGCTCATAGAATATCTGTAAATAATATTTTATTGAATTAGAGAATAAATATTTTGTTGAGAAAATATTACTTGATCTGCCTCTCACTGCATACAAACTACGTCACGTTGTAAGAAATGACGTCATATTGACAAGTGTATTGCGATCAGTGACATGTATATAACTTGTTATGTGGGATTTAACTAAAGTCAAAACAACACGCTGTAGTAAGTTTTAATGTAGTTGGATCATTTCTTACTGGTTAAATTAGCAAATCAACTCATTTTGTGGCATTTTAAAGAAATGCTGTATGACGTATATTGTGCATGATGTCATAGTCAAGTTTTCCCGTACAAATTAGGCTCCGCCTCCTTTTTGTAACCTTAACTGTGCTGCGTATCTGGTTAACTTTTTTCAAGTCAAATTGTCTTTCTAGTTTTGATTTTTACTTGAAGACGTAACATTTACTTACGCCGCCTTCTAATATATAAAAACAGGAGTATTGCGGAGAGAAAAAGAATAATTGCAACAGCAATTATTACAATGTACTCCAAATGCATTGTTTTGGTGACGCCAGTATCAGTTCTAACTGTGTTGTTTATTCTTTTCTTTTTTTTCGCTACAAAGAAAAACAAATTATAAATTTAAAAAAAACAATAACAAATACCATATGCATTTTATTTAGGAAAATCTCAACTTTTTATGTTTTTTATCTGCTTTAAATAAATCTAATTTGGTCGCTGACCTGATATCTGAAGTGAAATGCACAAAACTTATTAAAATATAACATTAATATTTTTTCAGAACTATACCAAATCGTTCTTACGTGACCACTGATTTTGATATTTTAGACAGCGATCTTGCTTCTGAGGTATCAGACAATAACATGCATAACTCTTATTTTGAAATGTCCTTGTGTGCACAGACAAATACCACAGGAGAGGATGACCTCAGAAGCTATAATTATGCTTAAGAAAAAAGTAAACTTACGTTTTCTCCATGTTGAAGTGACAGCCATTTTCTAACAAAACAATGACATAAATAAATGCTTAGCAGTTTCCGTGCTTGCAAATACAGAGCCTTTTTGAAGTCAAATTGAGAGAAACATTAAGAATTTATCATACCTATATCTTTGATAACTAAATCTACTCCAGAAGAAATTGTCATAATCTTAAATTATTTGCATTACGGAAGCTTTTGTGTACCAACAGTCCTAAGATCTGTAGTATTTTTGTGATAGTATAGATTGATATTTATTTTATTTGTATTGTTTAAATAAAATAAATTATTAAAAATTAAATTTTCAATTAATAATTAAACAGGATTCCATATTCTAAGTTATTTATAAATTTAATTCATTCATGAGTTTCCATAAGTAGTGTAGTATGTTGTTCATGGTTCGTTGGTTTCATTCCTGGTTGGTTGATTTAAGTGTCAAAGGTAAAAGTCTTAGAGGGTATAGTAATATTGGGGTATTTGATTTCCATTCTTGGTTTTTACATTGTGTACTATATCATGTGTGATATTAGAGGTTTCTTGGACTATACTGACCTAGACAGAAAAGTAAGACATTATTTATTTATTAATCTTTATTAACCTGTGAGGATGTTGATTTGTGTGATAAATATAAAAATAGTATTTATTTAATATTTTACAATTTGATGAAATAAATATATAATATAACGATTGGTTTTTAGGGGGTTTCCTAGCCATAGCTGCAATTACATATTATATATACAGAACTGGTTCTGATACCATATATCTGGTAAGATCAATATTTAATGGTGTTTGATTGCGTTTTCTGTGTGAACAAATTGTTTTGCACTGATGAATTTGAGAAATACTGGTTTATTTGTTGAATTTGATACAATATCGATTTTAAATTATAATTGGGAAAAGCTAAAATGATTCAGTTTTACTATTCTATCTAAATTCATATTTATTTCATTTCAAGCTAATTGATTATCATTTGTGTTCGATTTTAAAATTGAGTTATTTCCCTTTGATGCGTGTTTTGTGTTGTAATGTGCATGTATGTTTATGTTATGTTCCTCTGTATTTTAGAGCCTGTTTGTATGTGAGATCAATCAATAAATTCATCTGTTACTACCACGATAGTTGTTTATACAATTGGATCATGGCTTAATACACGTGTTGTTAGAGCCGACGTGCACAGCACAACGAATTATGAATTGAATCTTTACACAAAGAGCCGTTTTTAAAAAAAATTGAACGGTTAATTAAATATTCGTGTAAGACACTAAAAGTGGAACATTGCTTCTCTAGGCAACACAAATTCCATATGCTCTTGAAGAAATATCTTTTTAAACTGAAATAAAGTTTGATGACCTAAATATTAGTACAGCTTCATGCAAAAACAGAAAAAAAGAAAAACAATAATTATGAAAATAAACTAGCGACCATTTTTGAAAATTCTACAAACCTCTATGGACAAAATTCGATTTGTAATTTTCTAATGGACAGTTTGTCGTATTGCAGAAAATAGAATCCAGCATTTTGGCTCCAGTATCGTAAACAGGACATCTACCTATTAATATAATAAGGTACATTAAAATGAAATATGTATCATCAATTTTTAGTTTTAAAAAATCAATATAAAGAGAATAAGCAAAATGTATTGTCTCCTTTTCGTTATTTCGAAATGTACATAATTAACTGAGCATCATTCACCTTTTTCAACCCATATTGGTTGAGTGCATATCCATCCAATCCTACCGAAGTCATCTTGTAAACAATGAAAATTCTCTGAAGGACTACAAGCCGACATTGATACTCTCTCCCAGTCTTCATATGGACACTGACTTAAACTTCTGTTCATCTTCTACACGTTAACTTTTTATCAGATTAATTAATCCTTCTAGTCCTTTCAAACAGGTATTTCGTTAACCGAACGGCAATCAGTTAACTTCCGCATGTATGTCTGTATTGCCTGCACATTTAAATCCACAATTCTTATCGATTACCTGCTGTGGAGATCTTTTTAATGAGCTATGCAAAGTTTGAAAACTTTTCTACGATGTACCTTGCAATAACTACTGACCTAGATTTTGCAAATGTCACAAACTTTTTTAAATGTGTCTCTAAAAAGGATTTGTCTTCCATATAATATGTCTTTCAAAGACAAAATCTGCATAAATCAAACGTCACCTTTTTCCCACACTGCTCCCCATAAATCTATAACCCTGACACCTTATATAGATATGATGAGTATTTTTAGAATAAATGTAAGAAATGAATGTTATATAAAGAGAAAACAGTATTCGAGGTAAATGTTTATCGAAACAAAACGAATTGAAAGTATTGAGCAAATACGGGACTCAAAAACATTACAGCTGGATAAGTTGCTATGGAGGAGTAAACATTCCATGTTGAACGGTCACATACATTGTGTGCTCTTTGTCACATTCGGGGAATCAGACAAATCCATTGTGAATTCAGACAGTTAATATGATCAGTAACTGAAAATCACGTTTTATTCTCGAACTATTGTCGTGTAATAAAGCAAGATAGTGTGCCAGCATATTTAATTCTCGTGTATATTAATATTTCTGAAGATTATATTTAAGAAATAAACAACGTTATTTAGTGAACATGGCATTATGAATAGCAATTGCTCTGCTGGCAGATTCCATGATGCGCGCTAGCGCATCATGGAAAATATGCCAGCAGAGCTATTGCTATTCATAATGCCATGTTCACTAAATAATCGTTGTTTATTACTTATATTTGCATTCTTTGATGTTGTCAAGAATATCAGAGGAAATCCTGGCTTACATATGGATGTGGTTTGTTGTCTTCAGTAAAGAAAAACACACGGCTATAGAATTAGTATACCTGATCATTGCACCTTTTCTCTAATAATCACAAACAATTTATAGAGTATTTGCCTCTTAAACACAGTTATCTGGATACAAGCTGCACCGTCGTCACATCCCATCTCCTAAAAATTTTTGTTTTGATTCAGTTGTGACGTCATCGATCAACGTAATTGAAACCCTCTGACAAAAATCAATAATTTAACCTTATGTTGAAAAAAGAGAATGCTTTAATAATGATTTTATCTCCAGAATGCTTTTCTATGATTTTTAAATTTTTTCTATTTAATTTTAAGAACTGAAATCGTTCTTGAACTAGACATACTGTATACAGGGTTATTTTCGCCCCGTGTTAGTCTCGCCCTTTTGCACTTGCAATCTATTTTGCCCCGTTTTAAATTCGCCCAGTCATAGTTTTGTTTACGAAATTATGCTGTGTAATTTGAATTCGCACCGTTTTAAATTCGCCCAATCAGGAAGAGGGGGGCGAAAGGGGCGAAAATAAAACGGGGGCGAGAATTTCCCTGTATACAGTATACTGCTCTTTCTGAATGTTTCATAACCCAAGTGTGAAGAGTTATCGTTCTTTGTACAAATATGCAAAAATATGATAAGAAAAAATAAAAATATGGAGTTGTCTTCAATTCTTAAAAAGTTTTATATTACAATTAAATACATTGACCAAAATTAAATTTTTAAAGATATCAATCAGCAATTTTAAATTGTTCTGAATTTCTTTTTTTTTCCAAAAAATATTATTAAAAACTTATATTTACTTCTTTTACAAAACATTTCATATATATACTTCTCAACACTTTCCATATGTGTAGCAGAGCTTGTTCTACACGAGTGTGATTGAGCAATTGCACTCATAGCAAGAGCAGTTGCGTCTATAGTGCTATGAATGCAGTTGATGGCTACATGTTCATAGTGGGAGAGAGAAGTGGATATGCAAATATAGAGCAATAACCACAATTTGTGAAAATATTTGTATCGCTAAAAAGAGTTTATGATCTTTGCGAAAATAAATATGCAAAAAATTAGTTATCTACATTAGTCCTTTAGTTGGTACGAAAAACATCAGACAGTATTCAACTTAGTGACAGATTGTTTTGCTGACAAGGTTATTGTAACGACAAAAGCACTTGTGAAATGCCGACATTAAACGAGACTTAATTTGCACCATCAATTTGTTTATCAGTAGCTTACTTGTTCAAAAAATGTTCGTTCGCTGAGTAAGTCCTTGTATTTCGAATCAACTGGGGGAAAATTCATATTGAATTGCTACAGACTACTAGAAGACGATTGTGACATTAATAACATTTGTCTGATGTTTTGTTAGAAGGCCACAATTAACTTTTTTTCTTAGAAAAATTCATATATCTGACAACGAAATGCCAGACTATAAGGGCCTATCATAAACTGATATTATGTTGTAGATTTATCTGAATGTCGAAGAAGGCCACAACATGTTTTACTTTTCTCATGTTAAATTTTTGGTATAATTCTGCTTAATATTATGCTGACAGATTTTTTTCTCAATATTTGTTTTACACACTGAATTGCTAACAGATTTCATGCGAAGAAAATGGCAAATATAGTACAGTGGGTGTGTCCGGTCGGTAAGAGAAGCTTACTCCTCCATGTCACTTGATTCCACCTTTGATGTTTAAGAGGGGTTTGTTGTTGTTGTTGTTGTTGTTGTTTTTTATCCTTGATTTATTTTGTTTGACGGGACTTTAACGCTTTCAAACTATTCGTTAGCTCCTTTTTAATGAATATCAAAATAGGGTCTTCACAATTGCTACACATGGGAATTATTGTCAGACTTTGGAAGACCTGATTTTAAAAATTAAATGCAAATACCAGTTAACCGTTACGTGGAAGTGAGAAAAAATGATTTGTCTTTGTACCTTCATACGTCAAATCTGGCGAGGGTCCAGAAGATAATTGATTAGATGCAAAGTGAAACCCTAATTAAGAGTTAATTTTTCAAGTGATCTGCCTTTAAGAATTGAATGACGGTATGATCGTTTCATTAAATAGTTTCAGTTAGTGATAATTTATATGTTTGTATTTCTGATTATCACACATCTCTAACTGTGTCGCAAATTTTTTTCTGTGTTGCACACATAAAATGTGAATCGTTACAGTGGGGGATCTTTATGGGGCCAGCATCTTCTGCGACACTGGACATAAGTTTTAATGGTCCCCTTTGAAGGACCGTTTTCAACGTTACTCATTGGGATTTGATCCTGCGATTTAAAATTAACCACTTACCTCTTAACTCCAAAGCAAAATGCTCCAGAACCACTGCAAATCTCATGGCCCTCAAAAAAGTACATTGATCGTCTATAAGCTCTGAAGGCTTTTGAAAGGTTTGAAAGGTTTGAAAAAATATACTTGTATGTCTGGTCTTTGCCTATGTCAGAATCTTGTCTATTTTATTTAATTTATATAATTGTAATGGCGTGAGATATTTCACTAGTTCAACTGAATAACAGTTGTGAATTAATTCATCATGAATTTTGCTTTTGAACGCATATGTACGATACTTAGCATTTTGTTCACAAATCGCTTTCTTTTGTACATTTCTTACTTATAAAGGTAATTTTCCATTAAATTTTAGAATGTATTTTCAAAGCTGCGACCAGAAAATAAAATTGTTCACCTACCTACCGACCCAACTTGAGAATTTAAGGTCGGGTTAGGGGATATTAAAGATATTTTTAATTCCGGCTAAGTGCTCAATTTTAAAACCACCGGATTCTACTGACAGCATAGAAACACTTGGGAAATACTAAAAACCAAAGCGTATAAACAGTTATATACCTCGGACTTGCTCATGTTTCATTAATGAGTTATCGTTTATAACAG
>NW_026925140.1:0-25503 GCF_032062105.1 Saccostrea cuccullata
AGCTCAAGTATGCTTTTAGTTTCAAAATTTATGTACTTCAAGGGTTTATGTTCGAGTAGCACTCAATTTTTTAAAAGTAAAACCAGAGGCCCATTGCTGCGCTATGAGAATATGGATTTTGATCCGCTTAAAATACACTTGTTTTTTTTAATGGACACAGTGGTTACTTAAGAAATACCGTGAAGAATGGGGTGGACTATTGTTTAAAGTAAAGGAGAGGATATTTGAAACAGTTCAAGCATTAAAGTCGATACGTATCTGATTTTTATGCCCCTGGATCAAAAGATCCCGGGGTTATATTGTTTTTGTCCTGTCTCTCTGATTGTTGTCAACTTTAACCTAATCCATAACTATGGCGCTGTCAAGGGTAAGTGTATACAATTGAGTCTACTTCCCACTCCAGAATTGTGTTACCATCGGGGGCATAGTGTTTCACCAGCTCATATCAATATGGAAGCATAATTGAGTGTAGATGATTTTTTTTTGTCTCATTACATGACATCATGTTTGTAAGGTGGTTAATATTAACAGTTACTGTGATATTGATAATTTGGTATCTGATATACTAGAATTAGACCCATTTCAAGAAATATTTTCAAAATAGGCCTTATGTGCAACAGTGCTTAGATATTAGCGATACGGACGGTAATTTATTTTTACTGCAGAAAAGGTGGAAATCGCGATCTGAAAAACGGACAAGGAAATATTAGAATTGCAAACAAAACAGTTATCTGTTAAACAGATATCTATTGCTAATTTTCATTGCATAAATATTATATAAAATAGGATAATTTACTCTAAAGATAGATTAAGATGAAAACAAGATACGATGTATGACTTAAATGAATCTCCTCTTTATAGTCAAAATTCCTTTATTTCAGGCTTGTTGCTACATCAACAAGCAAATTCATAGAACTGTGGTCCACTGCCCTCGGTGTCTTTGAGGGTGGGATGTCATTTGTTATGACATATTGTGTCAAAACTTGTCACAGGTAATGCACATGTCAGATATAAAAGCCCTATCTCTTCTCAATGAAATGTTATAAGGAAGTGAACTTGATGACCCAATATGGCAGAATAGCGAAGATTCAACTTTTTTTTGCAACATAATTATATGGTAGTTCCTTAAGAAAGGTCTCGCCACAAGTATTACATATATGAAGTATGAGAGCCTTTCCCCAAACCGTTCAAAAATTATGGCTAAGGTTAAAGTTTTTAAAAAGTAGTTCAAACTCCAAGGTCTAGGTCAAAGTTATTAATATCCAATGAAAGGTCTTGCCACAAGTATAACATATATGAAGTATGAAAACCCTTGCCCGAACCGTTCAAAAGTTATGGCCAAGGTTAAAGTTTTTAAAAAGTAGGTCAAAGGGTCAAAGTTGTTGGTATCCAATGAAAGGTCTCTTCACAATGATTTAATATGTGAAAGCCCTAGTCCATATCTTCAAAAGTTATGGCCAAGGTTAAATTTTTTTCATAAGTACTGAAATTTCCAAGGTCAAAAGGTCAAGGTTGTTGGTATCCAATGAAAGGTCTTGCCACAAAGAATACATATGTGAAATATGAAAGCCCTAGTATCTACCATTCAAAAGTTTTGGCCAAAGTAAAAGTTTGGATTCTTTGTGTAAAAGTTGGTCAAACTCCAAGGTCAAGGTCAAAAGATCAAATTTGGTGGTACCCAAAGAAAGGTCTTGTCACTAGGAATACACAATGTGAAATATGAAAGTCATAGCTCAACTAAATCAAGTTATGAGCAAGGTTAAAGTTTTTGTGACGGACGTATAGAGGAATGAGATTTAATGTCCCCTCGCTTTCGCGAAAGCGGGGGACAAAAATACGGTGAGCCGTCAGGAAGATTTGGGAATGAAATGTAAAAGAACAGGTCGGATATAAGTCCTTGTTGATATTGATAAAATGAGAAAAAAATAATTAATTCACACCATGACACTTTTTATATGTGAGGCAATGAAGGTCGATAAATCGGAATATCCCCAAGAAACATAAACTTTCGTGATTTGTTTTAAAACTATATCTGAATACGAGTTTTTTTTTTTTTTAAAAGCTAAAACACTTTGGATAATTTAAATGAAATCATGCAAAGGCCCGGGATAATGTCGGTGGCGCAAATAACAGATGATGAAGAAAACATTTCGTGGTCTAAGGATGCTCTATGAGACGCCGCTAAATACATCACTCTATCTGACTGGGCTTCATTTCGCCTTACGTGGGTTAGGAGCATTGGCCTTACGTGGGGGTTAGGGGCATTGGCCTTACGTGGGTGATAGGAGCATTGAAATTTATGAAGAAGAGAGCGCTCACACCTAGCTGTCTCCAAAGACAAGTTAAATACAATCAATGAATTCATTTACACAAGGTCCTCAAAATATAAAGTAAGAACATATTTTAAACCCACTAAAGTATTGCTCTAAAGGTTAATCACTCCTCATGCAGATATTGATTGATTTAGTCAAGCAAACTTTTTGAAAAGCTGATACTTGTACATGGTAAAGATCAAGCAGGGTCCTGTACAAGGAATATTCTTGTGAAATTTGAAAGCCCTTGTACATACTGTTCAAAAATTAAAAGGATAAAGTTTTTAAACTTGGGTCAAACTTTTATGTTAATGACAAAAGGTATAACAAATATTTATATCAGTCGAAAGGCCTTGCTACAGTGAATATACATGTGAAGTATGAAAGCATTCAGAAGTTTTTGCAGGGGATAAAGTTGTTGTTTTTCTGTTTTGTTTTTTTGTTGTTGAAAAGTTGGTCAAATGTGATGGTCAAATATGTTGGTACAAAAAGGAAGGACTTGGCACAAGAAATACAAGATTTTTTATGAATGCAAGAGTGCAATACGTTGAATTATATGCTGGGCTCCCGTATTTTTATACAGAAAAGTGGTTCTACGTTCAGTTAGTCTTTCCTTTTACCAATGACCATTATATACATATACTTCATTTTTTCATAAAATATCTCTTTTATACTTTTAGTACGTATTTATATCACCATATAGCTATAGTTTACAACTTCCTTTACCCATTTTTACCATTTATAGGGTGTAGGAGGTCTAAGATTGATTGATTATATGTTGTTTAACGTCTCTCTCTCTCTCTCTCTCATTTTTCACTCATATGGTGAAGGCACCACTTGCCGGTGGAGTGCTATAAATTTTGTCCTATACTCGGCACTTAGGGCCATTGAGCAGTGATTTATCTTTTTCGTGCCAACACCTATTGCCAAATGGGACCTCGGCTTATACAGCCTCATCCGAAGGACCGGTCTCCACGTCCCACAGTGGGACTAGAATCCGTGACGTAAGGATTGACCCTTTACTTCGTGACTCTAGAGCAGACGCTCTAACCACTGCGCCACGCGGGCGACAAAATGTTTGAGAAGAAATGGTGATTTTTACAAAGATGGACTATTTTAAAGGTTAGTACTTGCTAAAAGATATAAATTTTCTTATACTTAGTTCATTAAATTTAAAATCTGTAATTCATAAGAAATATATTGATATGCATATGGTATACATCCATTATAGTATTGATACATTTTAAGATATTTTTTTCACTTCTTTTCTAAGGAAGTGTATTAGGTCCTCGTAAATCTTTTTAAAAAGCTGGTAGTTCCAGCTTTAAAGCTGATAATTCGAACTGTAAAGATAGTCCAACTTTAAAGTTGGCTTTTCAAGCTTGATAGACATGCGGAGGGACAATGAACATAAAAACATAAATAGTTAAGTAGAATAACATACCGATGTGAAATTTCTAATCTGGTATGTGTGCATGTATGTGTATCCACTAGTGCTGTGTATATGACGACTTTACATAAGCAGTTAAATTATTTATAAGGGTAAGTATAATGTCTGAACAAACAATTTATCGATACGAATATCAGTATTGTATACTTCATATCCTTATAAATTAGTCCTGCAGATTCAAAGTTAACTTACAGGAATCTTTGTTTTTTTTTTTTATTTCATTATATAAAGTTTATTATTATCATTCAAAATTATACAGTCAATTTGACTGGTTTAGAGCATGTCACGTGAGGTGTGACAATTCGTGATTTCTCCCTCACGCGCAGGATGACAACTGTTGCCACCCTTCAGATGGGCTAGCATGTAGGGTTAAAACTGTGCCGTCGCCCTTTGGATGAAAATACAAGGGTTTAAGCGAGATAACTCATTTTGATTGCTAAATATCTGCGGGATCGATAAACAATAAATTCAAATGATGGTGTCAAAGTTCATGAAGTTGTCTGTTGACATATTTTGAAAGTATGGAATCAGGGCAGAGTAGGAGAACACAAGAGGTTTGATAACTATTTTCTACTCGATCTTACTGAAAAGTAAGTTAGATTGTTGAGGATAATAAAACTATTTTGGACTGTTAAGAAGGGAGACATCACCAATTATCAGGTCTGAGTAGGGTTGTCACCCTCAACCCTACTCAGACTGATTACTGTTGATGTCTCCCTTCTAAACAGTCCATAATTTTATAGTGCCCCTCGCTTTCGCAAAAGCTATGGGACATTAATTCTCATTCGTCTGTTAAGCTTAAACCTTAGTCATAACTTCTGAATGAGAAAAGATACGGTTTTCATATTTCACATGAATATTTCCTGTGACAAGACCTTCAAATATGCCATGATTTGTGACCCTTGACTTTGATCTTGAAGTTTGACCTACATTTAAAAAGACATTAACATTACTTTAATTTGGCCATTCCCTTTGAAACAGAACAGACGTGGCTTTCATATTAAACATGCATACATGTAGCATCTGTGCAAGACCTGTCTTAATTAATGTACTGCTGATTTTTTACCCATGTCATTGACCATGAAGGTTGACCTACTTTTCAAAATTGTTATTTTTCCTTATAAATTTTGCTTGAGAAGAGATATTACGTTTATATTTGACATTTGCATTACCCGTGACAAGATATTTTCGAGAATGCTGTGATTTTTTACCCCTTGACCTTGACCTTCATGTTTGGCCAAATTTTCAAAAATGCTAACTTTGGTGATTAAATGAGATGTGATGGAGTGTTCATATTTGACATAATACGCCATAAATAATGTCATCCTACCCACTTGCATACCGAAAGAGGGGGGGCACAATTCTTGGAATTTGCATGTTTACTTTAAAATTCGCGGATCCCCCTTTTAGACCTACATTTTTTAAAATATGAATATATCTTAAAATCCGTTCAAGGACCAAATTTATTCCTACACGGATATAGTAACATGTACGTCTATATAGTAATGGCGCATTAACTGCAGCAATTTGAACATTATTAAGGATTTATTGCATGCATGGAATATGCACCTTTAACAGGTCCAGTCCAAAGACTATTTCTATCTACGAAGCTATTAATAGCTACCTAGGTATTTAAAGCAACCCAAAGTAGCTATTTTTACCTACTTTGTATAATTTCTGCATTTTGCGACCAAAAGACTAAACGGCGCAACATGATGAATACAATATTTTTTGATACGGTCACACAAATGATGAATACGACAAAATTTTGGCCAAAAAATGATTACTTCGTGAATCGGCAATTTTACATTAGTTTCTATGCAAAATTGATAATATACGAGATAATCATTTTTTCGCCAAATTTTTGTCATATTCATCATCAGTGTGACTGTATCAAGAAATTTTGTGCTCACCATGTTGCGCCGTTCCTGCATTTGGCCACAAAATGCAAGTAAAGCAGAAAGTAGGTAAATATAGCTACTTTGGGTAGCTTTAAATACCTAGGTAGCTATTAATACCTACGTAGGTAGAAATAGTCTTTGGACTGGACCTGTTTAAGTTTCCAACGCTTCTTTATTTAAACATTTGTTTTTCCCATAAAAAAAAGAATTTAATCACCTGTAGTAAACATGTATGACATGTTTACTACAGGTAATGACACGTGATTATAAACACACACATCCCAATTAACACTTTCTGGTATGTGTAAATATAATGCAATTTCTACAATTATTCTTTTGTTGTTGTTGTTGTTAAAATGTTAGTTATTTGTATTTATCTCTTGCACTTTAAAAATGTTTGGAAAGCAAAGTACTAATACATAGTACCGAGTTGTAACCTAAAGCATTATCAAATATACAAGAAGTGATATGTCGAGAAAAAAAGAGTATAAATCATTATCACCTGACAAAATCCCGTGAAATTTTACTGTTTTGGTTAATGTAAAATGAATTCATTACCAGAAGTCTCTGATGAGACTGTAGCTGTACTGGTCTGTACTTGTATAAAAGGAAAAGTATTTGACTTTTCAACAGGCAGAAAAAAAAAATTAAGTATCTTTGTATAGTCTACCTGTGTAGTTATATTGAAATCAGACTTAAACTGTAGAAGGAATTCACTTTAAAGGAATTTCACCAAAAAAATCTATTTTTAGTAACCATGGCAACACTGTTTATCGAAATCAAAAACTGATGCACTAAATTATGTATCTTAGTGTAGTCTACTCCTGTGCCAAGTTATATTGAAATGAAACCAAGAAATGTATGAGGAGAAGCGTTTTAAAGGAATTTAACAGAAATTTCTATTTTTAGTAATCATGGCAACACTGTTCATCGAAATCAAAAACCGATGCACTATTCTATGTATTTTGGTGTAGTCTACTTGTGTGCCAAGTTGTATTGCAATCAGACCAAAACTGTAGGAGAAGCCTTTTAAAAGGAATTTAATAGACATTTCTATTTTAGTAACTATGGCAACATCATTCATCGAAATTAAATACTGATGCACTAAATTATGTATCTTAGTAGAGTCTACTTGTGTGCCAAATTTATTTTGAAATCAGACCAAAACTCTAGAAAGAGTAGCGCTTTAAAGAAATTTCACAGAATTATTCAGTTTTAGTAACCATTGCAACACCAGTCATCGAAATTAAATACCGATGCAATAAGTTATGTATCCTAGTGTAGTCTACTTGTGTGCCAAGTTATATTGAAATCAAACCAAAACTGTAGGAGGAGTAGTGTTTTAAAGGAATTTAATGGAAATTTCTATTTTTAGTAACCATGGCAACACCGTTCATTCAAATCAAAAACCGATGCACTATATTATGTATCTTAGTGTAGTCTACTTTTGAGCCAAATTTTTTTTAAATCAGACCCAATTGTAGGAGGAGTAGTGTTTTAAAGGAATTTCACAGAAATTTCTACTTTCAGTAACCATGGCAACACCGTTCATCAAAATCATAAACTGGTGCACTAAATTATGTACCTCAGTGTAGTCTACCTTTCTGCAAAATTATATTGAAATCAGATCAAAACTGTAGGAGGAGTAGTGTTTTAAAGAAATTTCACTGAAATTTCTATTTTTAGTAACAATGGCAACACTGTTCATCGAAATCAAAATCCGATGCAATAAGTATAGGTTGTCGCATACCCGGTATCTGCGGTGATTTTCTTTCATCTTTCTGTGATAATATATCCCATATCGCATATGCAATAACACTTTCCACGCCTCTACATATATCACTGCAGGAGGCAGAGATCAGGTCAATTTTTTTAAATTGAATTTTGACACTCTGAATGAAATTTATGTCATCAGACATGCGACAAGTTGCTTACATCACAGATTGCCTCGTACTATTGGTTATATCAGTTTATTAATCACCACTTGTATCAGCTCCTGTCATGGTCTTGTACCTTAGGTGGCTATTCTATGTTGTTTTGATAAAAGCATATGAACAGTTTGTACTTAGGTTTTTCCATCAGATCCATGGGATACTAGTATTGTGTGGGATAGTAAGGTGTCCGTCTGTAAACAATTTTTCAAAATGCTACGTCCTCCTACAGTTTTGGTCTGTCTGATTTTAATATAACTTGGCACTAAAGTAGACTACACTAAAATACATAATTTGTCGCATACCCGGTATCTGCGGTGATTTTCTTTCATCTTTCTGTGGTAATATATCCCATATCGCATATGCAATAATACTTTCCACGCCCCTACATTTATCATTGCAGGGGGCAGAAATCAGGTCAATTTTTTAAATTGAATTTTGACACTCTCAATGAAATTTACGTCATCAGACATGCGACAAGTTGCTTACATCATAGATTGCATCGTACTATTACGTTATATCGTTTTCATGGGGCGTGTAAATCGAGGGCGCGGAGTAATCAATACTACTCGGCATCTATGATGTAAATTATGTATTTTATTGTAGTCTACTTTTGTGCCAAGTTATATTAAAATCAGACAAAACTGTAGGAGGACGTAGCATTTTGAAAAATTGTTTACAGACGGACGGCCGGACACCTTACTGAAGCAGAAAGCTGTTTTTCTATATTTCATTATAGCGAAAGTTATCGCCCTTGTTATTGTTAATTGCTAATTATATACATCGAAAATAAATACTTAATTAGTGTTGAATTTGAATTAAAGTGATCAATAATAATCTTTGTATGTTACACTAGTTGGATTACTAAAGATTGGTTGATTGGAAGCTTGATTCGTGTTTTAATTACTTTGTAAATAAATAATCACTAAGTATTTTAGATGGTGTTAGGATATATAGGATTTTTACTGGCGAGGATTGCAAGGTCGGTTCTAGAGGTAAAACTTGACAAACCTGTGTGTGTACATATAAGTGTGCGGACTTCCCTGCTTATATTGTACTGTTTTAAGTAGTAAGTGTGTGTTCATCCCTGCTTATTACTTGACAGAGTGTGTGGACATCCCTGCTTGTTGCTGCGCAAGATCTGGTGTGTGGACATCCCTGCCTGCATCTTGTGGTAGAGCGCTGGTGTGTGGATTTCCCTGCCAGTGTCACTTGTTCGCTACCAGTAAAGACCTTATATACGCAGTACAAAGTGATTAAGACTGCGCATTGTACATATTTGCAGCATCTCAAGGCTATCCGTTTTTATCACGGGTACGAGCCTGCGGGGGTTCACAGGCAGTGACCTCCCTTGCACGTTACATAAAATTTGGTGGCAGCGGTGGGATACCTTGAGATAGCTGAGCGATGGAAGACGTGGACAAAGAACTGTCTCTGATAGAAGAGAAGCTTGCAGAGCTGAAGGAAGAAAGTCTAAGGAACAAAAGTTTCAAGTCGTCGACTCCAGTGACCCCTCGTAGGAAAGACAAAGTAAGAGACTCAGGTGTTGGTGTATCTCGAATATCCGGAGAGTTGCGACCGACAGAAGAAACGTCACCGACGCATGAACATGATGGTGCGTCAACCCAGCACGCACCTATCCTTGAAGAAAAGTCTATAGGACAATCTCTCAGGGACATGTTTAGAGAAGCCGGAGAGGGACCTCGCGATTACACTCATTCAAAGTCTCCTACAAGATTCGACAGAGAAGCGGCGCAAAACGACAAACATTGGCGTAGACTTCGTCCTGAAGAACTTTACAGAGACGATCAAGACGATTCTCTTCTTCCTGGGATAACAAGAAGGAGATCCAGAGTTAGATTTGCAAGTCCTCATAGCGGAGACGACGCGCTAGCAGAGTTTCCAGCGCAAAGACAAATGATAAAGCCAGCAACGTATGATGGCAGTGGTCCTTGGTTGGATTATCATGCGCATTTCGAGGCATGTGCAGAAATTAGTGGATGGAAATATCATCAGAAGGGATTGTATCTAGCAGTTTCTCTTCGGGGAAGTGCGCAAGGAGTGTTAGGTAACATGCCAAAAGGGGCAAAGCCAGATTATCAGACACTTGTAAAAGCCCTTGAAGACAGATTCGCACCTCCGAGTCAAACTGAGCTATACAGGGTGCAGATGCGTGAGCGACGCCAAAGAGCTGGAGAATCTCTTCCGGAGTTAGGACAGGCCATTCGCAGACTTGCCAACTTAGCCTACCCCACTGCGTCAGCTGAGATTCGGGAAACGCTCTCTAAAGACCAATTTGTGGACGCATTGGTCGACTCGGAAATGCGCATCCGCATTAAGCAGGCGCGTCCTAAACATCTTAATGATGCTATACAATTGGCTGTCGAATTAGAAGCTTACAACAGAGCTGAGAAAAAGAACTATGCGCGCCCAACTACCGTTGAATCCGCGGAAGGAAGAACTGCCTCGATACTTGAGGAATTAAGTGCAAAGTTTGAGACTTTGCAGAGGGAATTCAAAGAAATGAAAGGCACCTGGGCCAGCAAGTGAACCTGATTGGTTCTGTTTACCATTGGGTTAAACAAAATATAACATTTTGTTTTGCGCAATGGTAAATGTGATACTGTAATTACTATTCTGTTGAGTAGAATATTTTTACATATTTTATTTTGCCAAATGGGGAATACAGTGTAGATATTTGTTTTTGTAAATAGCATTTGTTCGATTCTTAAAAATGCAGTTGTGTTTTTTCTTATGCGAGGACGCATAAAGCTGGGGTGGGGGTAATGAAGCAGAAAGCTGTTTTTCTATATTTCATTATAGCGAAAGTTATCGCCCTTGTTATTGTTAATTGCTAATTATATACATCGAAAATAAATACTTAATTAGTGTTGAATTTGAATTAAAGTGATCAATAATAATCTTTGTATGTTACACTAGTTGGATTACTAAAGATTGGTTGATTGGAAGCTTGATTCGTGTTTTAATTACTTTGTAAATAAATAATCACTAAGTATTTTAGATGGTGTTAGGATATATAGGATTTTTACTGGCGAGGATTGCGACGTCGGTTCTAGAGGTAAAACTTGACAAACCTGTGTGTGTACATATAAGTGTGCGGACTTCCCTGCTTATATTGTACTGTTTTAAGTAGTAAGTGTGTGGTCATCCCTGCTTATTACTTGACAGAGTGTGTGGACATCCCTGCTTGTTGCTGCGCAAGATCTGGTGTGTGGACATCCCTGCCTGCATCTTGTGGTAGAGCATTGGTGTGCAGACATCCCTGCCAGTGTCTCTAGACTAGAACCGTATTAGTGTCAAGTGTGTGGTCATCCCTGCTTGTCACTGCGCAAGGGCAAGTGTGCGGTCATCCCTGCTTGTCTCTTGTGGAAGTGCGCTGGTGTGTGGATTTCCCTGCCAGTGTCACTTGTTCGCTACCAGTAAAGACCTTATATACGCAGTACCAAGTGATTAAGACTGCGCATTGTACATATTTGCAGCATCTCAAGGCTATCCGTTTTTATCACGGGTACGAGCCTGCGGGGGTTCACAGGCAGTGACCTCCCTTGCACGTTACATTACTATCGCAGAAGCTCTTCTGGTCTCGGACCAGAGAGCAAAAAAAAACTACAAATTTAACCCATATAAGTCTTAACACAAATATCCAAAATTACACGCGGATGCAAGTACTGGAAAAACCAATTTTATTCTACTATTATTCTTATATTATGCAAACGTGTCAATATCACCATACATCCCCCGTCACATACCCATATGAAAAAATACTATTAGAATTCAATCGGAGTATTCAGTTGACTAGTAGTTGACGGTCAACTGACCGTCAATTGACCATTAGTTGAATTTTTGTCATACAAATGAGGGAGAGATCAACTCATTTGCATAGAGTGGACCACTGTTGAATGCTGCTCTATTTTCTTTGCAGTTGACCGCTAGTTGAATACTACTCTATGTCTTTTGCAGTTGACCGCTAGTTGAATAATCCTCTATTTCTTTTACACTTGACCGTTAGTTGAATACTCCACTATTTCCTTTACAGTTGACCGCTAGTTGAATACTCCATTATTTTCTTTGCAGTTGACCGCTAGTTGAATGCTCCTCTATTTTCTTTGCAGTTGACCGCTAGTTGAATACTCCTCTATTTCCTTGACAGTTGACCGCTAGTTGATTACTCCTCTATTTTTTTTTTGCAGTTGACCGCTAGTTGATTACTCCTCTATTTCCTTTGCAGTTGACCGCTAGTTGAATACTCCATTATAGTCACTGCACGTAGGTTGCATTCATTAAATTTTTGAAAAAAATGGAGGGAGATTTGAAATCTAAGACAAGCAGTGTTCTTGAAAATATGAAAAGTCAAAACAATGGAGTTTCTAAATTGACATACATGTACTTGTAAATCTAAATGCATTAAAAATGAATTGAGCTGGCACACTCTCATAAGTTGTTACATGACTTCTTCATTTTTTGTGCAGAAAAGGTTATATATAAAATTAGTCTAAAGCAATGGTAATTTTTACCAACACAACAAGAAACACAACAAAACACTTGATGCATGACAAGTTTTCAGAATTCTTTCAATATTTAAAAAAGTACACAAAAATAGGGACCTATACTGGCTACACACCCATTCTCAATATTAAGGGCTCAAATAATGTCGCCTCATTCTCATTTAGAAGAAATACCACTGATGTAATTTTTAAATCAACATTATAAATAGTCATATAACAATGAATAAGAATTCATATAATTATCGATCTGAAAGGGTATTTAAGGAGTTCCAAATTCAAATATAGTAGCCTATTTGAAATGTACGTTACTGTCGCCGAGACAAATATTATGCTGAATCCCCTCTGTGTAATATATAGTTTTGATTCCCAAGTAAAAATTTTCTGATAAGTTAAACCTTGTATCAAATATATTTCTTTTCATAACAATAAATACATTTTCTTTGTGATAATAAATAATTTTTATTGTGCAATGTCCCTGTCGCTTAATTCTATTTCAACCACATTACAAGCAAACACAAAGACTATACACCTGATAGTTTTGTTCTCCTTTATTTATTGATGGGCTAAATTTGAAATTTCAAAGGATTAATTACTCCTACTTAGATAATGTAACATGAAATTGAACAATTTGAGCAACTTTTATAAATATGTTTACGGAATGAAAGAGATTTTCAATCGTAGAGATAAGAAAGAAATGTACGTTACCTATATTCTTCCATTAAGAATATATATTAAGTAGAAAATATGAGACGACTCTGAATAAGCAACCCCTTGTATCCTGTAAACTGGCAAAGACGTTTTGCTTAACACAATTAAAAATTATTTTTTACATGAAAAGTGATCATTTGAAATGTACGTTACTGAAATGTACGTTACCATGAAATTCGAATTAAGTGAATCTCGCACGAATTTTCATGTATTCTCATACTTTCACACACTCGAATGTGTACACAAAGGAAAGTTTCGAAGGTTGAAGGTCGGCTAAATCCCAAAATTAATGAAAAGAAGCGTTTCTGCTGAGGAAAAAAATATATTAAGGTCAATTATATGTAATATAATTTTGATACCTGGTATATATTTCTGAATACGAAACCTGTATGATGCATTTCTTATGATATGCAAGTTCAAATAGTATCAATATATTGCGTGTCTAACGTACGCTTGTGGAAGAGAATTGATTTTTATATTTGAAATGTACGTTACGTATGGTAACGTACATTTTGCGTATTTCTAACTGACATTTTTTTTATTTAGTCAGTGAATTGCGTTTGTAACACGAGCGAAACAAAATTATCGTTACAATCCATTTGACAACTGACCACATAAATCCATCTAAATGCACCCCCCAGTCCTCGTAAATGTGGTAGACTGTTACCACATTGCTAGAAAATTTATTTCCAAGTTTCTTAAATTCATCTTTGGCAACATTTTTGCAGTTTGTTTACTTTTAATATGCGACTTTTCGTCAATATTAATTTAATTGTTGTTGATAATTTAAAACAAGGTATGCATAGGCTTATAATTGGTAAAAAAACAAAACAAAACAAAACAAAAAGAATCAAAACAAATAAACCCAGAACACAAGACGGTCACGTACATTTCAAATACTGAAAGGCACACAATACTCAGTTTTGTTTGAATCATTGCATTTTGGGTTATATTTTTCCAGATCTGCTGAAAAGCACGTATGTTTGTGTTTTGACAAACGATGTTGCAACATACTAAATGAAATTGTTAACAAGACTGTCGATGGATATATTCGGAATAGATTTATTTTAGGTTTCAATGGCCAAACACGAGCATTTATTAGATCATAGCAAAATACATCTGACACTTTTTTTTTGTCTGTACCCTTGCACACAGGTAGAGGTAACTAGGCTACGACCGGTATTAATTTCAGCGAAACAGCACAAAAGAATGGTTATGAACTGAGGTGGAGGGGACTCCCCAATAATATGTGAAATGAACGTTACCGAAGTGACGTGACATTCATGTAGTTGATGACAAATAACCTCGTTTGTTACATTATGATTTCTTATATTACTGCGTTAAAACGCTTCATTGAAATGATTTTTATGTCAATAATTGCTTTTTTTTTCAATATTTTTCTTATTACTAATTTACATATTATTACAAGCTTGAAATGTACGTTACCTACTAATATTCTGAGGCAATCGTGTCTTTATAGTGGTGATTGTGACATATAACACAATGTGATTACATAGAGAATCTGTTTTGGAATAAACTGAAACAAAACGATGAATTTTTAGATGAATTTTATGCTTTTTATTAAACAGAAATATATCTTGAAATGTACGTTATATTTACGTAGTTTTCTAAATCGGCATGGATAAAGGTTAAAAAAGACAGTAACTACAAAATAGAATTTTACTACATGTACATGTTAAGTTCCAGTATCTATAGAAAATAAAAAGATTCCAAACTGATCGCTCTAAACAAAACAGAGAGAAGAATTAAAGCATATATTTAAAAAAATGTTTTTATACATCTGGATCAAAAAGTAACCTTTGTTTTTTTAAAGGAAAAATCAAACGCACGTTCGTATGCCGAGAAAATATGTTGCTGACAGAGTTGGTAGGATGTGCTGGTGTTAAGATGAGATATTCCAATTGTGATTTAATGACTACATTTTTTTTGGACATATTTTTTTGGACATTGAAGAAAGAGTAACGTACATTTCAAGCTACATTTCTGAATAAAATCACCCTCTACTTTACCGTCTTGTCATTATTCCACGTATTAAAATTTGATGAAAAAAAATCTGGAAACAAAATCTTCACATACTTTCTTTCAAATGTAATTGATAGAAAAATTGTTATCTTGAACTTCATTTTTTTAAAAATCAGAGAGGCATTTGTGCCCTTATATTGAGAATGGGTGTACAGTGTTTTGTATTCCTATTATCTGTTTAAAAATAACAAGCTTAGTAAAACAAATCTTAACATTTTATATACTTACAATAGTACATGAGATATATTTCACACGCTGAATCATCACGAAGACAATAATATTTCAAATCAAAATTCCCATCTTCTACAGAAAACACACATGTACTGATTCAAATCTTGGTTGTTGTAATACGCAAGTTTCGAGATTATCTCCCTTGGTGCGCTCTTTCGATGGGGAGGGGAGTTTCGTTGCCGCGTAAACAAACAGGTGGGACAAATGTTTGATATTGGATACATTGTATCATCGATATACTGGTTTATCATAACTACATGATTGTCGGGATGCACTCTACATTTCGAGAATAACCGAATTAATTTAAAGACCTCATTTTTTAAAGCAAAAAAATCGTAACAAAAAAGAAAATGTCGGTTGATGTGAGACTTTTCAGACGAGGGAAGCTATTTGGACCTCTAATAAAAACGGTACACATGCATCTGAACATTGTACGTAGGCGATCTAAATGACACATTGATTCTCTTCCTTATTACAACTTCAAAAAACCCACAAACTTTTTGTTTGTACAATCAAGAAAATCAGTTACTTTTTATTAAGACTATGACGTTTATTTCGTTTTCAAGTACCTATAATTTAAAGTAAATTTGTAAATATGCATAGTTGAACTTGATAAAATCATCAAATGCATCACAGCTTAATATCATTATCTTTTTATAACATTTAATAAAGTTTAAAAGCCATAAATATTGTTCATTTATTTATGAATACAGAATGTATGTATACAGAAACAGCCTGTCCTACCTCCATGCTGAAATGGATACTTTTTGCGCCTCTATCACAGGAGAGTTACAATCTCGAAACTGGCGTATTATGGTATAACAAACCCGATCTGTGATAATGTAATTTTGAACCCAACATAAATGTAGCGTGGGAGAAATTTTCTAACAAGTCGGAGTGTTCAACTAGTGGTCAACTCTTGTTTTGCATGAAATTTCAAAGTATTAACATTCAACTAATGGTCAACTGGCCGTTTTATGCAAATCAGTTGATCGCTTTTCAGAAAAGCATTCAACTCCGAGTGGTCAACTGTTTTCGCATTATCAGTTGACGAGTAGTTGACGGTCAACTATACATTTTCGTATGGGTACCCGTGTGGCGCACTAGTTAAAGCCTCTACTGTAGAGTTGCGATGTGAGAGATGAACCTTTCGTTGCGGGTTCGATTCCCATTCCCATTCGATTCCCACTGTGGGACGTGGAGAACGGTCCATCGGTTGACACCATATAAACTGAGGTCTTGTGTCGCAGTAGGTTCATGCTGGCACGAAAATAATCCGTCAATGCTCAATGGCCCTGAGTGCCGAGCATAAGACAACAATTTACAGCTCCCCACCGGCAAGAGTCGTCTCCATATGAGTTAAAAATTATCGAGAGGGACGTTAAACAATTAATTATAGTGGGATTTGAACCCGCGACGTCAGGATCAACTCCTGCGACTCTATAGCAGACGCTCTAACCACCGGGCGACTGGAACAGGAGATGGACAGATACTGACTGGATATAACTGGGCTACAGCTTAAAAAACTACACTGCAAAGTGGAAAACTTGTTCTTTACGTAGGAAGAAGAGGATGGATTACATTAAGAAGTAGAATAGTGCTGACACAGAAAACTAAGACGTAATTGAATGAATGGACACCCGTAAATGAAAGATTGAAGTGCGCAAGATTATGTACATCAAATATAAAAATAAGCCTGATTATGGTATGCTCGACGAACAAAGCTCCGAGTAAATATAGGAAGCATTCATATAACAATTACAAGAAGTCATTAAAATCATACAAAAACATGACATATTGCTCATTATTGGAGATTTCAATGCAAAGTTTGGCAGCAATAACAAAGGCCATTAGAGACAATAAACCAAGACACAATATTCCATGGAGCAACAAAGGCATTAGAGGCCATAAACCAAGACACAATACTAGTATTCCATGGATCTGATGGATAAACCTAAGAACAAACTGTTCATATGCTTATATCAAAACAACATAGAATAGCCATCTAAGATACAAGAGCATGACTGGAGCTGATACAAGCGGTGATTAATAAACTGAAAATGAGTAAGATCAGAATAAAATTGAAGAAACGAGAGCAAGATGCAGACACACGTAGAAAGAAATGCGATGTCACAAAACTTTCTCTGCTAGAGAAAAATATATTCCAAGTGCTAGAATTGCTTCTGAAAACGGGACCTAGGTTTATACGGTCTCATCCGAAGGACCGGTCTCCACATCCCACAGTGGGAGGAAAATGTTGAAGAAATCTGGGAAAGTATGATAAAAGATTTCAAGACAGCAGACAGTACACTTGGAGTAAAAGAAAAGAGACAAAAACCTTGGATAAACATATATTCTTGGACGGTGGTAGAAGAAAGGAAGCAGTTAAAAATCAGACTTCGCTACCAACAGCAGGTCAGAAATGTTAAATACATTGTAGAAGCTTAAGAAACAACTTTACATCAAAGACAGAGAGGTACATGTAAAACGCAGCATGAGGAATCCATGACAGGATAATGTGGACAGAAGATGATTACGGGAGCAGTTAAGCAGTCATTTATTGGCATATGAAAATTGTATGAGATAACTAGAGTGCAAAGTAATGAAAAGAAAGGCATGGCAACAGCCAATAAAGAGCAAAGAGGGCAAGCCTAAAGAAAGAAAAGATGGAAACAGTACTTTAAAATTACAAAACGGCCCGTCTATTAAACATGCATCCATTAGAAGTTGAAATTAAAGGACAGGTAATAGAATAGTAGATGAGATAGATACAAGCCCCATACGGAAAGAAGAAATGATCAAAGCTATTTTAAAAAAAAAATTTAAAAACAGTGGAGTTGATGGAATAACAGCTAAGATGTTTCAAGCTGACTCAGAGGCAACAACAGGATATTTGGAAAAACTTTAAATAACATTTTGGAAGCAAGAAACTATAGCATTGGTATGGGATAAAGGTCTGATTGTTAAGATTTCAAAGAAACACAATAGATGGATATGTGATATGATAGAGATAGGTATATAACACTTGTGTAAGTACCAAGCGAAGTATTCTGCAAGATAGTGATACAAAGGATCCTGTGGAGTGCACAAACTGACATCAGAACAGGGAGGGGTACAACAGAGCAACTATTTACACTCGGGACATCCAACAAAGAACACTAAATAAATTTCAATTTAAGTCAAGTCGGCCTCATACTGAGCACGGAGGAAACACACAAAAGTGATTATACCGCACTCTGACATGATAAGGACAGACCCCTTTAGAAAGTAACACTATTATTTTTGATAACAAAACTATAGAAATATAAAACCATTTTTATCTAGTATGTTAAGTTGACATCCAATCTTTAAGAATTATTATCATCATATTGATGCATTAGGTTTGTCTTTACACTGTATATATCATTCATATATTTTTCTTTTTTTTTCATATCTTAGCTTCATTTTTATCTTTTATAAATTATACACTCTCAGTATTTAAGATAATAAATAATTGAGAGAAATAGTAATTTTGTGTTCTTCAAAGAAAATCCCAAAACAACATTTTTTCCATATTCGAAGTCAGACAATTCAAAACGAATTGTTGTCTTTTGATAAACTTATAAGAAGTAAAGCTACAAAGTTAGACAAAATTATTTTTTGTTTAATGAGAGAAATATTCGAAATGTGTTTTCCTCAGAAAAATATGACCAAGGTCATAATTTGTTTTGCTAATTTAAATTTTTAGATGCATAACAAGTTTTGGGGCGTTTAAAACTAACTTCCACCAATAAAATCTCAAATATCAGATATGAGTACTTTTTAGGTCAACATAATGCATAATTATCTTTCTTCCTCATTTTGCATTTTTATATATTCCATCCACTTCATTCACCATATAAATGCCCGTAATGACATCTCACTTAGTAAGTCGATCCCACTTATTTTATAAGGATTAAACATAAATCTTCTCTATTAATTGACGCGTAAACCTGTGACGAAGGAAGTTAAGACGTAAAATGACCATCAAGATTCTGGTTCTACTTGTCTGCGTATTCCGCGTGTTGGGAAGTAGCTGGCTGACGGTTGACCATGATCAGTGTTCCTCCAACTATGATGAATTTAAAACTCTAATCGACAAAAACGGACTCCAACTCATAAGGTAAAATTTTTACCCCGAAATGAAATGAAATATATTTTCACGAATATTGACTGAACTTGAACTTGGAGGATTCTTAGAGATACTTGATCATGAACATTTGCAACTTTGAATTCTAACAAATTTGAAAAGAAGAGATCTAGTATACGTGTTTTTGCCAGGATCCTGGGGGACCGGAATTCGGGATGTCCCCTAAAGTTTGTCCAGAGTTCTATAGTATATACTATATAAAGGAAGGGTTTCTTATTCAAGCCTCAACAATAAAGCACGCTGACAGTTGTATTTCTTTTTTAAAGTCATTTTTGGGATGCCAGCGTATTTTTTAAAAAGTTTATTTTCAATGTTTGAAGAGATGTTTTTTTTCTTTGATTTCAATTAAAAGGAGATTTTTTAAATGTTACAGACCTTGGTTAATTATATCATGAGGAAGTTAGCGAGATGCCAGTTTTCCGAGATCAGATCTATTTCCTGAGGTTTAAAAATAATACAGGGTCAGTCTTAAGTATAGGAATAAGAATCTTGCAAATTCACTAAACGATACACTTAATTTACTTCTGAATTAACGGTTTAATTACCGGTATATCGGTCAATAAATAAAGAAAAAAAAGGAAATACTGAACTTTGGATCAAGGGTCCATCTACAACTGATTGACTGCAGGTTTCCTGCGGGGTAAAACGAATGTTACAAAATACCCTTCGAGCAGATACCTGTACATCAATATATTTTTGCAAGACTCTCAGAGATTTTGATCTTGTTTGTATCTTTTAACAATTTAATTTATTTAATTCAGATTTAATTCAAAAGTCGCTGAATTAAAAAATGAAACAGCGTCTAAAATCAACACCGAGGACGTAGCGATGGTTCAAGCCGAGGCAAAAAGACTGGAGGAAACTCAGAATAAAGCAAATGATTCCCTTCATAGTAAGCGGGAAAGGACAGCTGATCAGAAAGAACGGTTCCGGAAACTGTACCACGAGATGGAGTTGATCACCGGAAATATCAGTAGGTTAGAGAGAGTAATGGCTGCCAGATCTGTAGCACAAAGCCAACGTCAACAAAAAGTTCAAAGTCTTCTGGATCAAATTAGAGCAGTACGCCAAAACAACACAGATCTAGGATTAAATATTTTAAGAGGTAAAAATGGTTGAAAAATGTTAAATCAGAAATAAATATATAACCTTATTAACATCATTTAATCCTCAAAAATCATGGTAAACTCACTCTCTTTCTCTCTCAATTCAGAATTAAATCTCCAAACGTCAGCAGGCTTCACAATTCAAACAAATAGCGAAGTGACTCTACAGGATCGAGATATCCTGATGTTTCCATCCATTCTTCACAGGAGTGAAAAAGGACTCGATGTCTCGAACTCGATTCTAACGGCCACTTACTCCGGTGTTTACCTATTTCACGTCACGGTCTGTTCTCAGGGCGCGGGTCTAATAGCTAGGGCGGTGGTGTGTAAGAACTACAGTCACCGCTGGGTGGGATTTGCTTACGCTGAGGACAGCAATAATTCGGAGTGTGGAAGCAACACGGTGGTGATTGAAGTACAAAAAGGAGACAGATTCTGGGTGCGATCATAAAAAGTCTTATTTCTCCTCTGGAAGTAGCTTTAGTGCTACATTAATTCAGAGAACTGAGTGAAATATTCCAATGTTCCAGAAACTGAACAATATCTCTCTGATTGCTGTGTAATTGCCGAAAAGAAAGCATCAGCATTAACTCTAAATAAATACTATTCTTGTTTCAGTTTAGAAAAATCAATGATTTTGTGATAAGAAGAAGAATAGTGACTTTTTTTAGGGTGAAGAATAAAATGAAAATTTGCTGTGACGAAAAGGATTGGGAAATGACAAAAACGGTTATACATCAGTGTTGTCTTTGGGGTTTATTGATCACATTGTGTACGGCGTCCGTCTGTCTGTAAACTTTTACCTTTTGACTTCTTCTCCAGAACCATTGGGGCCCAAATTTTAACCAAACTTGCTACAAAGTGTCTTTGAAAGAAGAGGATTCAAGTTTTTTAAAATGAAAGGCCACACCCTATTCCAAGGGGAGATAATTAAATATCTGCGAAAAATTAATGGCATCTTTTAAAAATCTTCTTCGCAAGAACCACTGGGCCAGGAAAGATGAAATCCTAAGGTAGTGTAGATTAAAATATGTAGGTAGTGTAGATTCAAGCTTTTAAATAGTGCCCCGGGGTTTCGGCGGGGTCACAATTGACGATCAAAGTTTTACATAAGAACATCCCCTCAAGTAGTTTAAAATTTAAACCCCCCCCCCCCCCCACCCCCCCCCCCAATGTAAACATCTCTATACTGAAGTGAATTCTGCTTTTCTCGTCCTAGCCAATGTGCTCAGGTGAGCGATGGGGCCCCTGGGCGTTTTGTTTTATTCTTTTACTTTCACCATCCAGTTTGACTTGCTTTTGAGAAACTTATACTTTTGCCATAAACTGCCATGTGGGTATCAGTAGTACATCGTGATTTTTGTTATTTGTGTAGCTTTGTTCTGAAAATATACAATAGACGTTAAGCTATTTCATTATGAAAAGGAGAGTAGTCAATCGTGTACATTGTGTATTTGAGTACTTGTATTGACTCTTTTAACCAAAGACTCTGATAACAGATAATATTGAAGCTCTCGTTCTGCTGGTAGGACATTTAAGGTATTTCCATCCTCCTGTGATATCATAGATTTTCGGCAAAATCTGTTAATAATCTGTTAAATTCATACCCAAAAGAAATATGTCTTTTGGACGAGAGTCTTTCAATAAGTGTAATATCAAATATTTGTACATAATTTTTACCACACTGTTTACTAGAATTGAATGCTGGCATATGCTTCTGTTTACTTATAAATGGCAACATATACATTTTTAGTAATGATTAGTTAATTTACACGTACTATATTCCATGAAAATAAATGCTGTTTTTTTCTACTTTGAACCAATAATATATTGTCAATATGGAAATACCATAATCATTAAATCTTGAAAATATTTTGAACATAAACATAATATTTTGTTTATTATTTCTGTCTGTGAAACGTAAATAATAATTTACAGCTGATGAGTCTGTGTATGAGTGAGTTGATTTAGTCCTAACGTTTATAATATTCTACACTCATTTGTTATAGAGGCTTGAAATTATGATATCATGAGATGTTTCTTTTTTATGTATGACTGGTTTCTGTAATTCCTCATCTTTCAAGCACGGGTCCCTTGCTGACCTGTAGGAGAGACACAAGATGAAACACACCCTTTAAATCCGGCTTAATGGTGGCTTATAGGTCCTTAATGGTGGTTTAATGGTTGTCTTTAAGTCACCATTAAGTCACCATTAAGCACCTTTAAGTAACATTTACACCACCATTAAGTTACCATTAAGCCAACTCTAAGTCCTTAATGGGTGCTTAAATGTAGCTTAATGGTAGCTTAATGGTGGCTTACAGGTCCTTAATGGTAACTTTTAGACCACCATTAAGTCACCATTAAGCTACCATTAAGCTAGACTTACAGGTGCTTAATGTCCAAACTCCATTAAGCTACCATTAAGCTACCATTAAGCCACCATTAAGCCACCATTAAGTCACATTACGCAATCGATAATATTGTTTATATGGGTGAAAAATTATTTTTATAGTGATTTGTTATCAATATTATAAATGTAGAGTTCGCTTATATCTTGATTTGGTAAAAATTATGAAAAAGAACGAAATTCAAAATCAAAAAAAAAAACGCCGCAGTCGGGGCGCGATCCCATGACCGTAAGGTTGCGATGCGAACGCCTTATCCATTAGGCTATCGCCGCTCTTAATACTAAATGAAAATATTAAATATTTGACCTTTATTTTTTTCGAAATTTGTTTGGACTTGTAAAGGTATTTACTAGTATTTTGTTGAACATTTCCAAAAGTCTTGAATTGATTTATTAATCAAAATATAAACAATTTTATTTGTGGATCTTAACACATTAATATATATTTCTACACTGAGTTCGGCTTTTAAATTGATGTAATGTGATTGAGTTCTTCGCTCTGTTATTCGAAAATTTTCGAAATGTAAGCATTAAATCATGATTGAAAATAAATTAATTATAGATAAAACACAAAAGTCTATCATCGAAAAAGAAAGAGGAAAAAACAGATTCTACTATTATTTTTAATATACTGCGGATATTAACGGTTTCTGTGTCAACAATTTAGTGACAATCCTCGCGGAAGAGTTACCTGGTTAATTACGTTTACAAAAACTTTTTTTTAGAATATCATATTCAGTTTCAATTCTTTTTGTATCATAATGGGTATCAAAATAATTGACTTTTTACAATGAATCAAAATTTTTAATTTGTTATATGCTTGCGTTAAATTTAAATTTTTTTTTAAAAATAATTGATCATTAAAATCTGTCAGTGTACGTTGTGTATGTATAGTTTCCTGTTAGTTAACCGGGGACGGGGGACACCTAATTAAGGTCTATTGTCTGACCAGTCGGTTTACTGTACACTGATCATGCTGATCATCTGTTAATCTTACCCCGTTTCTCAATGTGTATACATCTGGTCGGATGTCATGTTTAGTCTGATCGGCCGTTCCTCTGAAAATCGATTTTGAAATAACAATCATTCAAGACCGACTATAGATTTTGACAGATACTTACCGCTGCATTATTAAAAAAAATAATAACGAATTAATTCGAATTATTCATGATGTAAAAGCCATTAAAAAGTTTTTCATGGTAAAAGTCAATCTTTGAAAACTAAACATTTGTATACCGTCAAGCCCCCCCCCCAAAAAAAAAAGCACAGAGATTTTTTTTCATGAGATTATATAGTTATATTCCTGTGAATTCTGTAGCGAATGTTTCTTTTAACACATGAAATAAAAATACCATTTTGTTTTTAAAAAGTAATATATATTTTGTGTTCATGAATATAGATAATTTTAAGAACAAATTGATTTTTGGTATTGTAAATTTAAGATATTTCACGAAGGACTTGCTCACGGTGTGTAATAATTATTTATTTTTAAAAATCATATACACTAAAAATAAAAACAACGCATGTAATAATGATTTATTTTAAAAAAATAATATACGGTTCTGATACATTATGTCTTGTTTTATTATCACTTTAAATGATTTTAAGAAAAAATTAGACACCTCGAGCAAGCCCTTGTGGCTATTAGCTAACTTTGTTCCCAGTGATCAAGTTTATGCATGTTGACAAAAAACTCGTAGAAATTCTGATCGAGACAGAATTATGAGTTGGAATAGATTTTGCGTAAATGATATTAAAATAACTAAAAGTTAGTTCAAAGATTCTAATAAGATGCGTAAAAGTTTAATGAGGGTTGACCATTAAGTCACCATTAAGCTCAGCTTAATGGTGGCTTAATGGTAGCTTAATGAAGTTTGGACATTAAGCACCTGTAAGTTGCAGCTTAATGGTGGCTTAATGGTGGCTTAAAGGAATTAACTTCTTTAAGCCACCATTAAGTCACCATTAAGCTACCATTAAGCGATTGCTTAAAGGTGGTCTTTCGTCTTGTGAGAGGGGGAATAGATTACAAGATAAACACATGGAGCGTTAGAATTGCCTATGTACATTGTATAAAAATGAAGATATCAAGTGATTTTAATAAGGGTTGCATAAATCTAATGAAATCCCTAAAAATAATTAATTTACCGTGAAAAGTACAATAACTACTAAACAACAAGGCGACGATAATGATCGAGTTATATATACATGTAGTTTTTTTTTTTTCATATTTAGAAGAAAAAATCTTTTTATATCTCTGTAATCGATAATATGTGGACTTATAGGTTCTGTCCGACTGTCTGTCTATTAAAAATAACTTGTTCTCTACAGAAGTGTGTAGTTTTCTTTCAACAAACTGCTGGAATTCAGATGGCTATTAATTGTGCTCCTTTATTAAGCGAACTGTTTATTATTTCTATAATGCAAAATGTTTTCAAATATATGAGAAGAAAACTTTGCTGTGACCTACCACTCGATATTTAGATACTAGCAAATCGACGATGTACATGTATTTATTAATTAACAAAAATTACTTCCATTCATATGGCATCTGATATATCCACCTGAAGTTGAAGTAAAAGATATTACAGAATCTGTCACATTTGTTTCATGTTTGGGTGTTTACTGACTTAAGATGATGAGGCTGACTACACTGTAACAACCAAACTGTGACAAACGATGTATCCATCGTCAGCGTCTCTTTGATGTAATCATAT